>NC_053424.1:91691540-91923657 GCF_007990345.1 Gossypium hirsutum
TTATATGCGATGGATCAGATCGATAGCGTCGAAGCATCGAAACATGAAAGACGTCGTGAATCTTTTCAAGCTCAGGGGCAAAATCAATCTATACGCAACCGGACCAACTCGTTCAGAGATTTCGTACGGACTAATGAATCTCGGGCTCAACTTGCCCTTACGGCCAAACCTGAGTACCTTTTTCCAGGCGAAACTTTAAGGAACACTTTATCTCCCACCTGATATTCAATGTCCTTTCGTTTCAAGTCCGCATACGATTTCTGACGATCTGTGGCTGCCTTCAGACTTTCACGGATTACCTTTACTTTCTATTCGGCAGTCTTTAATCAAATCAACTCCGAAAATTTTACTTCACCGAGCTCGGTCCAAAACAAATGTGTACGGCATTTACGACCGTACAAAGCCTCGTAAGGTGCCATCTTAATACTTGATTGAAAACTATTGTTGTAAGCGAATTCAATCAAAGGTACATACCGTTCCCATGAACCACTGAGCTCAAGGATGCAACATCTCAGCATATCCTCGAGTATCTAAATTATCCGCTCGGATTGACCATCGGTTTGGGGATGAAAGCGGTGCTAAAATGCAGCTTGGTACCCAAAGCTTCTTGCAATTTCTTCCAAAATCGCGAGGTGAATCTCGGATCTCTATCCGACACGATAGAAATAGGTACTCCATGTAATCTCACAATCTGAGAAACATACAATTCGGCTAGTTTATCCAATGAAAAATCCGTACGCACGGGGATAAAGTGAGCCGACTTAGTCAGTCTATCAACAACAACCCAAATCGCATCCTTCTTACTTGTTGACAATGGTAGTCCGGACACAAAGTCCATTGTGACTCGATCCTATTTCCACTCGGGTATCATGATCGGCTGAAGTAATCCTGAAGGCACTTGATGTTCCGCTTTCACTTGTTGACATATTAAACATCTCGAAACAAAGTCGGAGATGTCCCGTTTCATACCATGCCACCAAAACTGTCGTTTCAAATCATTGTACATTTTCGTACTCCCCGGGTGAAATGACATTCGGCTACAATGAGCTTCGTTCAGAATCATCGAAATGAGTTCTGAATTTCTTGGAACACACAACCGACTTCTGAACCTCAAACAATCGTCATCATCAATTTGAAATTCGGATTCCATATTCGGAATACATTCAGCCCTTTTTGCAACCAATTCATCGTCGACTTTCTGAGCTTCACGAATTTGATGAATCAATGATGGTTTGGCCTTTAATTAAGCTACTAACACATTGTCGGGTAGAACAGACAAGTGCAACATTCATCGTCGTAAAGCAAACAGCGATTTCCGGCTTAAGGCGTCTGCAACCACATTAGCCTTTCCCGGGTGGAATCAATGACAAGCTCGTAATCTTTCAACAACTCAAGCCAACGTCTTTGTCGCAGATTTAAGTCTCTTTGAGTCATCAAATATTTGAGACTTTTGTGATCCGAAAATACATGGCACTTTTCGCCAAACAAGTAATGTCGCCATATTTTCAAAGCGAATACGATGGCGGCTAGTTCGAGATCATGGGTTGGATAATTTCTCTCGTGTGGCTTCAATTGTCTCGACGCATAGGCCACAACTCAGCCTTCTTGCATCAATACGCAACCCAACCCGAGTAGGGATGCGTCACTATAAATGACAAACTCTTGCCTGATTCGGGTTGCACTAAAATTGGAGCTTCAGTCAAATGAGTTTTCAGTTGATCGAAGCCTTTCTGACATTTCTCCGTCCATTCGAACTTAGCTTCCTTTGAAGTAGCTTCGTCATTGGTGTGGCTATCATCGAGAAACCTTTGACAAATCGTCGGTAATAACCGGCGAGTCCCAAAAAGCTCCGAACCTCAGTAATATTTCTCGGAGGTTTCCAGTTAAGTATGGCTGAGATTTTGTTCGGGTCAACTCGAATACCCGATGCGGATACCACATGACCCAAGAAGCTAACCTCTCTTAACCAGAACTCACACTTACTGAACTTAGCATATACTTCTTATCCGCAACTGCAAATCTCAGTGTTCAGCATTTCGATCTCATCTTGATAACAGATTATCATAAACTACGACATAATAGTCTGAAGATCGATATCAAATCATAAATACGAGGGCATTAGTGAGCCAAGGCATCACTAAAATCGTAGTGACTGTACCGTTCTGAAGCAGTTTTGGGTATGTCGATTCGATTTCGCAACTGATATAGCCCGATCTCAAATCTATTTTTGAGAACACTGAGGCTCCCTTCAGTTGTCGAACAATCATCGATGCGCGGCAACGGATATTTGTTCTTTATCGTCACTTTATTCAGTTGACGATAGTCAATGCACAACCTCATGGTTCCGTCCTTCTTTTCACGAACAATACTGGTGCACCCAAGGTGAGAAACTTGGTCGAGCAAAACCTCTATCCGTCAATTCTTGCAACTAAGATTTTAATTCTTTTAACTCGGTTGGTGCCATAAGATACGGAGCTATCGAAATCGGCGTAGTCCCAGGTACAAGCTCAATACCAAACTCTACCTCCCGAACAGGTGGTAACCCTATAATTCTTCAGGAAAACATCCGGGTATTCACAAACCACCCGCACAGATTCGAGTTTCTTTTCTAATTCTTTATCATCAAGTACATACGCAAGGTATGCTTCGCACCCTTTTCTTACATATTTCTGGGCCAACATTGCTGATATTACAGCTGGCAACCCCTCCAAATCCGTAGACTCAACTCGGATTACCTCGTTATTTGCGCACCTCAAATCAATAGTCTTGCTTTTGCAATTCACAACCGCATCATGCGCGGTCAGCCAATCCAAACCAAGAATAACATCAAATTCATCAAACGGCAAAAGCATCAAGTCCGCCGGAAAACAAGAACCTCGAATTACTAGGGGACATCTCTTACACACTTTGTCGACAAGCACGTAACGACCCAAGGGATTTGACACCCGAATTACGAACTCAGTAGACTCAACAGGTAGAGTCTTACTGGATGCTAAGGTTCACATACATATGAATGAGTAGAGCCAGGGTCAATCAATGCAATCACATTAGTATCAAAGAGAGTGAAGGTACCAGTGATGACGTCAGGGGAGGATGCCTCCTCTCGTGCGCGAATGGCATATGCTCTAGCAGGAGTACGGTTCTCGGCTCGAACAGCCGTATCAGAGGTCCCTCTCTGACTACCACCCCTACCTCCTAAAATTCTCGGTGGTCTACCTCTAGTTGTCACTCCACTAGGTCTTGCACCTTGAATCTTATTCTCTCATCAAGCTCCGTGCAATCTCTAATGAAGTGGTCCTTCGAACCGCATCCGTAACAGGCCCTGTTAATAGACTTACCCCAACATTCACCTATGTGTCGTCTTCCACATTGGGGACATTCAGGTTTCTCTAGACGATTATTGCCCACACTAGCTACCGAAGTAGCTCGGGAGTCCGTCGATGGTCTTGCTCTGATGGAAATTCCCGCAGTCGTCCTCGACTTATTAGTGTCCTCCCTGAACTTCTTTACGGCTGAGAACGGAGCTTTACCCGTCGATCTTTTACGATAGTCTCTAGCTTCAAATTCAGCCTTCTTCTTCTCCTTTCCAAGTTCTTCCGCCTTGCAGGCTCGTTCGACTAGTGTTACGAATTCTTTATTTCCAAAATACCCATTAGTAGCTTTAAATCTTCATTCAATCCTTCTTCGAATCTTTTGCACATAGCAACCTCATCAGCTACACACTCCCGGGCATACCTACTGAGTCTTACGAATTCATGTTCGTATTCAGATACTGTCATACGGCCTTGCTTGAGTTCCAAGAATTCCTTACGCTTTTGATCAATGAACCGTTGACTAATATATTTCTTTCGAAATTCCGTCTGAAAGAAGTCCCAAGTTACTCGTTCGTTTGGGACTATGGAAATCAGGGTCCTCCACCAATAGTAGGCTGAGTCCCGCAACAAGGATATAGCACACTTTAGACATTCATCGGGTGTGCATGACAGTTCATCAAACACCCGAATGGTGTTATCAAGCCAGAACTCGGCCCTTTCAGCATCATCAGTAACCATGGCCCTGAACTCCTCAGCCCCGCGCTTCCTAATCAAGTCTACAGGTGGCTTACTCAGCCTCACAGGATCAGTAACTGATGGCATTACTGGCTCCGGGGGTGGATTATTCAAATTCGGGAATTGTTGGACAGCCGGATTGGTTCGGGCATACTGCGCGACCCACTCATTCATCATGGTAAAGAAGGCTTGTTTAGCCCCCTCACCTTGATTATTCGCAGATGACTGAGGTTCAACAGGCGGTGTCCCTTGTGCAGGAGCAGCCGCTACACTTTCAATGTCATCCGCCAAGGTTCTCTCTACACCGGGATCCATTTACTAATTAAAACATAAATTTTAACCGTCAGAAGTCATCACACAGTTAAACATTAACATTCGGCATGTATAGCTAGACTCATACGTGCTATGGTAGTCCTAGAACCGACTAAACCATAGCTCTGATACCAATCAAATGTAACACCCCGAACCCGAGACCGTCGCCGGAGTCGAACACGAGGTGTTAACAGACTTCAAACCACTTATTAAAATTTTTTCCAGACAAGCTGCCAATCTGCGTACTAGTCGCTTTAAAAATCATATCTTGAGCTCTGGAACTCGAAATCCAGTTCCGTGAATTTTCCCTGAAACTAGACTCATATGCCCATCTACACACTTTTTTCTAGAATTTTTGGTCGGGTCAATTAGTACATTTTATTAGTCAAAGTCTCCCATGTTACAGGGATCGACTACACTGACCTTTGTGCATTACGACTTGGATATCTCCCTGGACAGAGCTTCAATACTGATGCCGTTTGTTTCTATAGAAACTAGACTCAGAGAGGAATCTATAAATATATGGTATGACTCTTAATTATCTCTGGTTAATTTATAATGAATTTCCAAAGTCGGAACAGGGAATCCAGAAACCGTTCTGGCCCTGTCTCACGAGAACCTGAATATCTCTTAACATACTGTCCATATGATCTTTTCATTGCTTCTATATGAAAATAGACTCATTGAGATTCGAATACATAATTTATTCATCAATTAATTCCACTCCTACTATTTTTAGTGATTTTTCAATCTCACGTCACTGCTGCTGCCAGCATCTGTTACGAAAGCAACTATGCCCATTTCGTGATTTCTCCTTGATCTAACTAGTAATTTGTCATACATATCACAAATTATGATCATGACTAGCCATGCCAAAGGCTAATCATTGTCAAACATCCCCCTACTACACTATTGCCATATCATGAATTTCAACACCAAAATAATCAACCATGACATATGGCATAAAAAGGTCGAATTATCAAGATTTACGACCTAACGTTATGAAACCAAACCCAACCGAACATTTATGCCATTTTCGCATGGCTAAAAGTTTACATACCAAAGTTCAAACACAACATAATAGCCTATACATGCCGAAATGTTCTCCTAAGCCGACTAAGAAGAAAGTACCAAAACTTGCTAGCCAGTGTGATGACTTCGACGACGGCACGATCACGCAAAAAGAGACGAGTCCAAGAAACCTAGAATAGGTGACAAGCAAACACCGAATGAGTATAAAACTCAGTAAGCCATAAGCATTCCACAACCATCCATTAATAAAATTATCACAACAGGAAACAATGAAATGAGGTTAAGTACTCCATCCATACCAAACTATACCATAGTTCCTTAAACCCTATGGTTCAATCTCATACCAAGTCCTACATTGGCCTTTCATACATCATTTTATTTTCGTTATAATCATACAATTAAACGAACTTTCACCTATTCCACAATGAACCTTATGTACGTGACTTCAACTATAATCGTCACATAGGTTCAAAACTTACCAAGCTCAACTCCAAATATAAACATAGCGCCTATTAGCCATGAACTCAAGGTACTTACCTTTTCCGCTGTCCAAAATTGACTCGGTAAAGTCGCACCCTTCATGTAAATAATTTATAGAAAATATATATTGGGTTCGCACACATAGTGCTTAATAATCAACCGCGCACACTTAGTGCCATGCACTTTAAACTCACACACTTAGTGCTGTACAATTTAAACCCGCACACTTAGTGCCAATCTCATGACCGTGAACACTTACTGCCCGCACACTTAGTGCCGAAAACCAGCCACTCAATAGGCTTCACTTCCTTTTTACATTCGACAAATTTCATCTCTACTTACATATACATTTGTATACATTTCATCTCATTAAACACAATGGTATAGGTATTACGATCCTTTAAATCAATACCAAAAATATGCTTAATGACTTACTTGTGTTGGGTAAGATGGTTCCAACTCGGCTACTCGATGATCTTTTCTTTGCCTTTGCTCGATTCTCCTCCTTTAACTCCTTGAGCTTAATCAATAAATCAACTAGTTTAACCGCCTTGCTAAATATTTACAATCCAATTACACATGCATATGTATGTTAGTATATTCGGCAATCACCCTTACTAATCACCCACTTGATCAATTATGGAGAATCAAAGTTAATATCACAATGTGTACCCTATATGGTCCATTATACATAATCAAATTTAACATCATCTATATATTTACTCATATGGCCGAATATACCTAATCATACATACACCTAACCAAAAATAATTTCTAAAATCTTTATATCATTTATACACTAGTAAAGCATCCTCTCCCTTTCCATCAATTTAGCACATGCATTACTCATTAACCTACAAAAATTATATTCGGCCTTAGCACACAACTTGCTAGCCGATTCTTCCCCATCTAGCAACCAATGCACATATGTGCTCACTCAAAAATACTAAAAAAAAGAGATTCAAGAACCATCAATCCACCATCACATGCATCATTAACAAGCTTCATATTTAGCATGCAATGGCATTAATACAAACTCCACCTAGGCCGAATCTTAACTCATCTTCATGCCTCATCACTACAACATCAAACATCAAAATACCAACCAAGAATGTAACATGCATGGCCGAATATCATCTCCATCATTTAACAAAGTTTGAACCATGGCTAGGTAGATTTCAAACTTACAACTTAAAATATACATGAATCTCAAAGAATAATATCAAAATACCTCAATCTAGTTACATGCATGGCCAAACTTCCTCCTAATTCTCTTCCAAACCAAACATGAAGCAAGAACTCCTTCCTCCTCCCTTAGAATTTTCGGTCAAAAGAGGATGAAAAAGGATGAACAAGTTTTTCTTTTCCTTTCTTTAGCTCACGGCAATGGGGGGGAAACAACCACTCATTTTTTTGTTTTTCCTTTCTTTATTACCCATACTCCTTATTTTATTTTTTTCCTACATACCTCACTAGGCCAACATGTTCCCAACATGTTTCCACCCATAGCATGGCCAACCACTAGCTCAAATTTTGGGTAATTTGACATGCAAACCCATCATTTTCACAACATGCATTAATAGACCATTTTAAATTAGCCTATCATATTTTCACCATGTCTCATATCGATCCCTATTTAATAATTTCTCATGCAATTGGCAAAATTGGAGAATGAAACTTCCACATACTCATGTACACACATAATAAGCATAGAATATGGAAATTAATTATTTTTATGACTCGGTTTTGTGGTCCCGAAACCACTTCCCGACTAGGGTCAATTTTGGGCTGTTACAGCAAAAGTCCTATTTTGATAGCTAAGGGTGTCAAATTGCTAGAGAACTTAAATTTTGGGTCTTTAAAGGGAAATTAGACCCTTTAAAGAGACATGGCCGGCCATAGGAGACAAAGGTGGTCAAAAAGTCAATGTTTGGTGGGTTTGGTGACTAGATTGACTAAAATAAAATAAAACAAAGAGAGAATTATAGGATATTTTCTCTCATCTTCTTCCCACCAAAAATTTTAGCCATAAAAGGATTTTAGAAGCTTGAAAATTTTCAGCCACTCTTTACCTTCCCAAGTAAGTGATTTTGATATCTTTTCTTGATTATTTTTGTATTTTTGGACTCCTTATAACATGAGCTTTCAAATGAGGGGGCTATTTTACAAAATCGTGGAAATTTTAGGGTTTTACCATGAGAGTTTTCATGTTATTTTTTAAAATTTTATGGAAGAAAATGAGTTATGGTAGTGTAATAAACAACTTTTGTGAAGTAGTTTCCATGAAAACCCTAACTAAGGACCATTTTGCATAAGTTGTAAAATAAGTGATAAATGTGTGAAATAATGAGAATTGTGGGTTTCTTTTACTATAAAAAGTGATCGGATAGGCTTGGTTAGTGAGAAAATGTGATAAAAATCAATTTTTAGACCTAGGGGTAAAATGGTCATTTTATGAAAGTCTAGGGGCAAAAGGGTCATTTTGCCCAATTATGAATTTTCGAGTGTCTAGATTAATATGCTAATGAGATGAATGAATTTCTATCATTTTAGATTAAGAATTACGAAATCCGGGCTAGACCATGGAAAAGCAAAACAAGTGGACTAAGCTGAACTAGTCATCCGCATTTTGTAATCCGAGGTAAGTTGTATGTAAATAATACAACTATATTGTTATTATATGTGTTTGAATTTACATAGCATAAATTTCTTAATTGTGGTAATGAAAATACATGATGATAATTGAGATAATAGAACTCCCGGGTGAACCTTAGGAACAAATCGGATATTCGTGCCATGACATTTGGGTCATTTGTGTGCTAGTGTAAGACATGTCTGGGACATGCATCGGCGTCGATATGTAAGACAGTGTAAAACGTGTCTAGGACATGCATCGGCTACAAGATGTGTCAGTGTATGACCATGTCTGGGACATGGCATCGACACGGAGATGTGAGGGCCAGTGTAAGACCATGTCTAGGACATGTCATTGGCCTCGATTTCAATAATTAGTATAAAACCATGTCTGGGACATGGCATCAACTTGTTGGATGAGCTAGTGTAAGACCCTGTCTAGGACATGGCATCGGCATTACACCCTATGTTTGAGGCTTAATGAATATCCAACAGAATTCTAAATGGTTCAACGATGGGAGTCACAGTTTAAGTTAAATAAGGAAAGTATGACCATGGTTAGAGTGGTACAAGTACCTATTTGAAATGTATGAGAAGTGAGCTCAATATATGCTCTGTGAAATGTATTGGCTAGTGATGAGTAAGTTGTGCTTTTGCCTACTTAAGTACTATGAGCATGATAATAAATGGTAAAGTTGTTGTTATATTTATTGCATGCAACTTACTAAGCTTTATGTTTACCCTATTTCTTTCCATTTTCTTATAGTACAGCCTATTTAGCTCGTGGATCAATGGACATCGGAGACATTGATCACACTATCAACCGAAGCACTTGGCACAGTTAGATCTATTTATTTTGATTATGGCATGTATAGGAACCTAACTTTAGAATTTTGTGTCATTGTTATTTGGCCAAATGTGTTGGCTTAATTTAGCATTTTGATTGATTTTGTATAAGGCCACAGAAATGGTTAAAATTGAAAGTTGTTATATGAATACAAGAAGTTATTTCATGAATGGGTAGTCTGTTGGTTGTTTTAGTAAATATGAAATGTGTAAAGGCCATAGATGTGGTTGTTGGATTGAGGAATCATATTATGATGATCTTTAGCATGTTGGATGTTGTTATTTTGTGTTTCAGGGTGGCAAAGGGCTTAGTAAATAGCCCTATGTTGTCCACACGGGTAGACACACGAGCGTGTGTCTAGGCTGTGTGTGACACACGGCTAGCCCCATAGTTGTGTTTCCGGCCGTGCGTCCCCTGCACGTAAAAATTTCAAGTCTGTATGCATGGTATTAAACACACGGGCAGAGACATGGCCATGTGTCTCAACCGTGTAAAGGACACGGCCTAGCACACAAGCGTGTGCCTTGGCCGTGTGACCCTCAAGGATTCCTGACGTCAGAAACAGAATGTCAAGATTTTTAGGCACGGGATAGGACACGTGCATGTCATGGCCATGTGAGAGACACAGGCCATAGACATGGGCTTGTGTCAGGCCATGTGAAAACCCCTGCAAGTTCGAATTTAGAATTTAATTCACACGGGTATGGGACACGGGTATGTCCCTAGATGTCTAGGCCGTGTGTGTCACATGAGCTATCAGCACAGCCAAGTTATAACGACCGCACAGGCATGTTGCCTTTACACACAGGTGTGTGCCTTATTTCAAGAATCATTTTTGTTAAGTCGGTTTAAAGACCCGAGTTAGTTTCTAATGTTTCTAATGAGAGTTTGAGGCCTCATAGGCCCATATTAAGGAGTTTTAAACAAAGTTAGAAAAAGTTTTAAATTTGATCAAGTCTTGGTGACTCAAAAATGATTATATGCATGTGGTTAAGTATGGTAATGCCTCGTGCCTAGTCCCGGCCTTGGACTTGGGTAAGGGGTGTTATAGTACTTCTTACGAAACTCTTCTTAGAAAAATTCCCAATTAACTCTCTACCTTGGTGCAACCGACACAAGGGTGTTCCATTACTGATAAGCTGAGTCTCTCAGAAGGGACACAACACACTTCATGCATTCTTCAGGTGTGCATGATAACTCATCAAATACCCTAATGGTATTCTCGAGCCAGAACTCTGCCCTCTCAGGGTCATCATCTATACTAGCTCGGAACTCTTTGGCCCATTGCTTTCATATTTTATCCATTGGAGGTCTATTCAATCTCATAAAATCCATACCTTGGGGTGCTACAGGAACAGGATGAGGAATAGGTGGGGTGGAGGGGGTTAAGTGCTCGGGTTTGTTCGAACGAACTCCGTATGCTAGAAATTCATCATATGGAGAAAGGTTTCCCTAGCCTCTTCTTCACCTTCCTAAATCACGGTCACGGGTCTACTCTCAACTAGCGCTGTCCCTTGAATGAGAGTCAGCCTATTACTTTCTACTTCATCAGCTTCAGCTCGATTGGGATCCATTACTATATGAAAACAAAATTTAAAAGGTCAGGAGTCGTCACACTATCATAATTCATTTATGGCATGTATAGCTAAACTTGTACACACGCTACGTTAGTCTGAGAATCGAATAAACTGTAGCTCTACTACCACTAAATGAAACACCCCTTACCTGTATTCGACACCGGGATAGGGTCTAAAGCGTTAGCTAACTCAAACATAAACATTCATACAAAACCGACCATAAAATTTTGCCCAAGTTAAAACCATTCTTACACAAGCATATTGTCCCTTATAATGGCACACGAGGCCCTAAACAAAAATTGAGTGTGGTTCGAGACTAAACCAAGAACTTTCAGAACTTTTGCGACACTTAGAAAATTTTCTTATTTTAGAAGGTCACACGCCTGTGTGGGTAGGCCGTGTGGTCACACACGCTCATGTGGCTTGGGACACGCCCGTCTCCTCAGCTAATGTAAATCTCTGTTTATGACGTCATTAGCAAAATAGTGTCACACGGCTAAGTCACAAGCCTGTGTGCTTACGTTGTGTGGTGAATTAAATTCCAAAAATCACGTGCAGACTGCACACAGCTAGGGCACACGTCCATGTCCTGAGGCTGTATTCTCCACACAACTGAGACATACAACTGTGTCTCTACCTGTGTGATTATTACTAGGCTTTGCATTTTACCTAATTAGGGTGCAGGGGACACACGGCTAGATCAAACGCCCATAAGGCGGACTGTGTGTTACACATGGTCTAGACACACACCCGTGTGCCAACCCGTGTGGACAACCTTAAGGCTATTTTCCAAGCCTTTTTTCACCCTTAATAACACATGCACACTTACACGTCTCAATGACATCCTACATGGCATAAATGAGCACTTACACATTCATAAACATGACTCATTCATATCAACTTCTTACCAATTTATACTTGCTTAAGACTTCATATTTTATTTGGACCAAGCTTACCGAATCACATGCAATATGAAACATCAATTTTACTTCTATTTCATACATTCATGCCTTAGTTGTTATTATGTCATTTACTAACATTTCCATCATCAAACATCCATGATCATATCCACAATTCATCCATGCCAAATGAATTTAACCATGTCATGAGTGACCTTAGCACATGCATGCATATATGAATAAAATTACATCCCATAATTAATATGAGCCATATCTCATCGCCATATACAAAATGAATCATCAAATCATTATAAGCCAACACACTTGGCCAAATTAATTGACACATAAACAAAAAGACCAAGTCCCCTACACATAACATACTCAAAATACTTGAATTCATTATACCCAAAAGATTAGTTTGATAGTGTGAATCGAGCTCTGACGTCCTTCGATCCCCGAGCTGCATAGTGATACTATAAGAAAATGGAAAAGAAAAGGGAGTAAGCATAAAGCTTAGTAGGTTGGCATGTAAACAATAAGCAACATAGATCACACAATTATCATAAGGTAGGTTAATATAGTCATCCACCAATCTCATAAACAAATCTTACTCTATCACATACTTACCATATATCCATCATTCACACATCATCTAACTTAGGAGTTATAGGTACATACCTATACAAATCCTTAACATAGAAATACACAATATCATCATTGACATTCTCCTAAAATTACTCGTTGGATGTCCCATTGAACCACTTGGAATATTCTCGGATACACGGAATACTTTTACACATAAGTGTTACATATGTAGCCAATGCTACTTCATATTACATATCATATAATGCTCATTCACGAGCTAATCACGGGTTGCTCACACAAGCTGATAGTCAAGACGTAGATACTCGGGCTGCTCACACAAGCTGACAAGTATCCACAACACATGTTGGAATACCCAGCCACTGGTAGAACGTACATGACTAGCACCTGGATCACATTACATACATTACATAATCTCATGACCTCATAATCACATAGATCCTAGTGACATGTCACATTGTATCGTAAATTATCCTAAGGTTTAACCGGGAACTTCGAGGTATCATACTTTCGTCAAATCGTCATCGAGTCATCATTAATCAAATCCACAAAGACAATTACACAATTTATGAAATATTAAACCATTAAATATCTATTAACATAATGTTGCATTATTTACACAGGAAATTACCTCATTACAAAATATGGACAATTAATTCGTTTTAGTCCAAAATCTTGTTCTTTCCTCGGTCTAGGTCTAGACTCTGTTTTTCTTGTCTATAATAGCAAATTCATCTCATTTAATCATCACATTATTCAAATCAGCCCAAAAACTATATTTGGAAAAATTACAATTTTTGCCCTAAACTTTCACATATTTATAAATTAGTCCCTAGGCTCATAAAATGAAATGCGTCCATTTTCTTTGTTACCCAAGCCTAGCCGAACCTAACACATGCTCATAACAACCCACACTTTCCTTCAAATTAGATTTTTTTACTATTCATTTTTACAACTTTTACAAAAAGGTCCTTTTAGGTATTTTCATACAAAATCACTTAGAAAAAGATGTTTATCACACATAAAACTTTCATATTCCTCCATTAAACATCAAAATACATGCAAGTGACACATGGGTAAGTTTTTGAACATGAACCCTGGTTGATAATGGTAGAAATAGCTAGATCATGCTTCAAGGATCTCAAAAACATAAAGAACATTAAAAACGGGGCTAGAGTGTACTTACAATCAAGCTTGAAAGTTGAAGAAAAACCCTAGCTATGGCCCTTCTAAGTTTTGACACACATATGGAGAAGATGAGCCAATTTTTGCTTCATTTTTCCCTTTTTATTCTTTTATTAACCAAATGACCAAAATGCCCTTTTATGCCTTTTTTTCAAATTTTTCTAACTATGTCCACTTTTGTCCATAAAGATAGAAATTTGGAAAAATTTTTATTTAAGGGACTCTAATTAATAATCCATAGCAATTTCATGCTTAAAGCTTCTAGAACTCACATTTTACAACTTTTGCAATTTAGTCCTAAATGTCAAATTGGACACTTTATCAATAAAATTTCTTCATAAATTTTTCACACAAGCATGCAATCATATCGTAGACCTCATAATAATCATAAATAATTATTTCTACTTCAAATTTATGGTCTCAAAACCACTATTCTGACTAGACCCTAATTCAGGATGTTACAACTTGAAATCTCAAAGTTTAGCATTAAGGGCATTTTGGTCCTTTGGTGAATAAAGACAAAATAAACAAATAAAAAGATGTCATCTTTTCAAATTAGTCCCCCCATGGCCGAAATTCACAAGGGTCTCCATAACTAGGGTTTGGCCACTTTCAAGTTCAATTGTAAGTCTGTTCTTATCTTGTTTTTAATGATTTTTATGTTTTTGTGATTGTTGTCATTTGATTTAGCTATTTCAAGGACTAATTTGAAAGAAAATCAAAGTTTAAAATTTTACCCATGTTGAATATTTGTGTATTTTGATGTCTAATGGTAGAAAATGCATATTTGATGTTAGATAAACAACATTTACCAAGTGATTTTTGATGAAAATGTCAAATAGGGACCTATTTGTAAAAGTTGTAAAATGTGTGTAAAAATATGAATAAATGAGAAATGTAGGCTGTTATGAGTACCATTAATATTCGACTAGGTTTGGGTAATGAAGAAATCGAATGAAAATAATTTTATGAGCCTAGGGACTAAAATGTAAAAAGTTAAAAAGTTAGGGGCAAAAATATAAATTTTTCATAAGGTGTTTTTGGGATTAAAATGAATAATGTGATAATTGAATAAGTTAAATTTGATATTATAGATCAAGAAAGACGAGGTTCTGACCTAGACCGGGGAAGGAACAAGGTTGTGGACTAAATCAAATAATTATTCATTTTGTACCGAGGTAAGTTCGTATGTTAACAATAAGCTTTAATATGATTGTATTTTATTGCTTTAGTATTGCATGAATTGCATGTTTGATTAAGGCGGATGAACATAATCCTATGATCAAGTTCGAAGACGAATCGACAAGCAGAAATCTCGTTTGAACCTTAGGAATAGGGTAGGATACAAGTGACATGTCACTAGGGTAGTTATGTGTTATGTGATTATGGGATCCAGGTGCTGGTCCTGTACGTCCTACCGGTGGCTGAGTATATCAGCATATGTTGCGGATACTTGATAGCTTGTGTGAGTAGCACCGTGTAGCTACATCTTGACAAACAACTCGTGTGAGCAGGCCCGTCAAAAGCTCGATAGTGAGCTATTATGTGAGATGAGACTTAAGTAGCATTGGCTACATATATGGCACTTAGTGTGTAAATTTTCCCGAGTATCCGACATTATTATTCCGAGTGGTTCACGGGTATGTCAAAGATGAGAATATCTGTAAATTCATTTCGAGATGAGTCAGGTATGTACATAAAGTTCATGCTTATTAAATGTGTGAAAGGATGAACATGAGGTAAGTTTTGTGATGGAATGGATTATGATTATGACACTATGTTAGGTTTACATTTAATTATGTTACATTATTTGAATGTTATGTGCATAGTAAGGTTGCTTATTTCTTGCATACGAGCTTACTAAGCTATAAAGCTTACTCCATTTATTTTTTATGTTTTTATAGTATCACCAAGCTAGCTTGGATCGGAGATCGTCAGAGATTCGCCTCATACTATCAAATTTTAAAAGTATTGGTTGTATAGGGACTTTGTCTTTTTGTTATATGTGTAATTATGATTGGCCAAATGTATTGGTTTGTAATAGCTATTGGTTAATTTGGTACCTTGTCATGTTAATTGGTTTATTTTGGCTAACATGGTTGTAAGCCTAAATATATTCATATATGTGCCAATGCCTTTGGTGATATGATCATGGTATGTTTGGTGTACGATGGAATGAGATTCATAGAATGAATGTGTTGTATTAGAAATGTGACTTGTTGGCGAGATGATTATCTTAGACACAAATAGGAGTTATGAAAGTAGTTAATTGCGACTTAATGAATGTGAAAGATGCATCATTGATTTTGGGTCATAATAAATGTTATGAGTATGATAGTGTATGGTATTACATTGATATGTTTAGCCATGAATGTAGATGTTTGGTTGCCTAAGTGTGTCATGGATTTGTGCTATTGAATTGGTATATGTGTTTCTGCTAATAAGTGTGGCAAATGGCTTGGTAAATAGCTTTTATTTTGTCCACAAGGGTAGGCACACGAGCGTGTGTATAGGCCGTGTATGACACAGAGTCTACCCCATAGAATGTGATCCGGCCGTGTGTCCCCTGTACCTTAATTTTGAGAAACAGAATGCTCAGAATTGAGCATATGGGCATAGACACGGGCATTTGTCTCAGCTGTGTGGATGACACAGCCTTAGGCACGGGCGTGTGTCCTAGGCGTGTGAAGTCTACACCTATTTTATGAAAAATCATAAATTTTAATTCGACCACATGGCCTAAAACAAGGGCGTGTGACTTGGCCGTGTGTCTTCAGTTTGTTCTTGGGTGACAAAAAGAGAGTTACACGGGGTTGGGACACGAGCGTGTGTAACCACACGGCCTGCCCACACAGGTGTGTCCCATATCCACACGGGCGTGTGACCCCTATTTAGAGGAAAATTTTCTAAGTGATGTGAAATTTTTTAAAGTTCTCGGTTTAGTCCCAAACCACCTCTAAAGTATGTTTTGGGCCTTGTAGGCTCGTATTAGGGACATTGTGATTGTATATGAATGGTTTTAATTTGGACGAAAATTTATGACTCGAAAATGTATGTTTGCTTGTGTTTTAAGTCCGGTAATGCCTCGTACCCTGTTCCGGCGTCGAATACGAAGAAGAAGTCCTCTTTGCTTAATTAAGCCATGTCTCTCTTACTTATATGTCCTAGACGCATATGCCAAAGTCTAGTAACTTTATCATTTGACAAGGGAAAGGAAGCGACAATTGTATCACCAGTAATAGTTGAACCTTACAAAATATATAACTTGGCAGTCTTTCTCACGCCTAAGGCCATTAGCCTCTTGCCCCCATGGTTCCCCTTAATTTGCCACTATATTTATTTCTTCAACCAGTGATAGGATTCGGGTCATACAAACTCTAACAATACTAATGAATGAAAGCTACTGATGATTGAGCAAATCATATTAAATGGTACCATGAAAGTTATAGGCCTTTTCTTCACATGATTTTATGGAAAATTACATCATAGATGTTTTCAGAGATATTAGTATTAATTCAAATTATGTTATGAGATGTTAATAATGGTTACAAATTGTAGTCATGCTACGTGTTACAATTGATTTAGTATTTAGTTGAACGACAATACTGATCTAGTTCACTTTGAAAACCATTGTGACGCTTCAGATCCTATCGAACTTTTGACCAATTTGGGGTGTTATAAAGGAATTCTTTCAAGGAATCATAGATAAAATGAACAATAAGCTCACACTTCGGAAAGCTAAATGCCTCTCAATAAGAGAGAGGCTAATGCTTATTAAATCTACCCTTGCTTCGCTCCCTTTTTTTTTATTTGTTCTCTACATTCAAAGCCTCAACATACATTTGTGAAAAATTTGACAAAATCATTAGATTCTTTTGGTGGGCCACAAGGTGCAGCTAAGGAAAATCCATCTCTACAATAGGCACATGATTTGTTCTCCTACCTCGAAAGGAGAATTGGGCATAAAACAAGCAAAATTGATGGAAGAAGTCTTCCTTTCTAGGCAAGCACAGAATATCATGAACTTGCCAAATTCTCTTGTTGCTCGCATTCCCAAAGTAAAGTACCATAAGTCTAATGCTTTTGAGGTTGTTAAAGACAAGCCATCTGACTCATGGCTCCAGAAAGGTATTTTTCTTGTGAAGGACATCTATAATCTGGGAAAAGATGTTCAAATATGTAATTGGAATGATTGTTAAATTAACCTTACTCTTACTAGGCTTCGTTTGGATATTGTCAAAATTAACAATTCCTCCTTTCAAGCATGATCCTATTATAAGTTTAATAAGAGAAGGTGGAATGTCAATAGAGCATGTGAAATTTTTCATGAAGAAGTAGATAATGACCTTCTAGCTAGGCCCTCCTCCATCTTATGAGGTAAGTATAGGTTGGTATAGAAAGGTGGTCCTAGTGGGAACTTTTCTACTAAAGGGGTCTACCATTCCCTTTAGAAAGCCAGTGATAATAATAGTCTAGCTCAAGGGAACTATTTTAGAAACTAGAAAGTTCATTAGAAGCTTCATCTTCTTTTTAAGCTAATCTTGTTTTCATGTAAAATAGTTAATAATTGTCTACTAGTTAAAAAAGCCCTCAAAATAAAGAAATGTTTGCTTTGATAGTTTGTGTCCTCTATATCTAGATGGATCTAAAATTTAGAACATCTTATTGTTCAATGCAATTTCACTAGAGCTATATGGTTTGGCTCCTCACTCTCGCTTAGGGTTGACTTTTTCCAACTCACTTCCATCTCTTTGTGGACCTTTCAGTGGCTTTCAAACTAATGACATCAATAGTCCTGAAGCAAGGAACTTCTAAACACTCTTACTTACCTTCTCTGGATGATTTGGAAGGCCATAAATTACTTCTTTTAAACAAAGTCCCAGTGAATCCATTAGGAGCCATCCTCAAACTAAAAGACTTGAGTTTGTCTATATTAGCTTCTTTCGATAACACAACTGGCCGAGGAAACATCTCCTCTTCCTCTATCGTCGTGGTGCGACTGCTTGAGAGATTATTGGAAATAGAGAACAACAACATTAGTTGGACTCTTTGTCTCTATATTAACAAGAACGTCAATGGTAATATGATACGTGTTGCCATAGTTATACGGAATGAGGAAAATGCATTCTACATCGTCTGCAAAAGTTTTAAAACCACCTTTAAGATACAGGCGAGAATTCTCATTCTTCGCACGTGCTTATTCATACTAAAAGGTCTCCAAATCCTATCTTGCAAACTAGCGAACAAACAAAGGCAATGAGCTAATATCTTTCTTAGTAACTTGAAGGTAGGGTGGAAACATTTTTTTTTTGTTTTTTTTGGCATTCAAGGACATTTAAGACGTCCTCAATCCAAAATAGTTCACAATGACAATTGTGATAGTCAGCTCAAGGAAGAAACCAAACAATGGGCATTTTAAGCCTCTACTACTGCCTTATTCTTCCCTTGTTTCATTTTTAATTTCTAACTTTGCCTTGTACTAAAAAAATGCATTACCTAAATCCATATAAACAATCCAAATTTATGCATAGATCTATAAATGCCACTTATAAAGAGATCGATCCTTACTAGAAATTAATCGTTTTTTTTTTCTTAAAAGAGGATCAATCCATCTTTTGGAAGATGGATCACCTTTAAAAAAAAACAGAAAAAGGAATCTGTACGATTGATTCCTTAAAAACTATATTAGCTACAACAAAAGAGCTGAACCTCGGCAGAAACAAGCCATTTCTAACATTCACAGATAGTTAAGGTTCAAAATTGACAGTTCATTGCAACAGATTATGTCTTATTTCTTTTTACCTTCAATTATGATTTCTTCGTTTAATTTGTAAAACCAAGGTTTAGTTTCGAGAATAGAGAAAATGAATTTATAGGAATTCAAATCCTAAATATTATTTTAAAATAATTATATAAACTTAATTAGATTGTTCTTTTTAAGTCCCTTTCAATTCCAAGACTGAAACAATCTCTTCATTATTTTCTTTTCTTGCTCGCATTTTCTATCTAACCAAAAACAACAAATATCTCTATTTCAATTTTGTTGTAACTTATGAATAGGGCAAATTGGGGGTGGAGGTTGGCAGGTCCTCTAGATTTTGTAAAATTTAATTTCTACTTTTTTTATTTTTTAAAAATTTTAAAATTAATAATCCTAGAATTTGTACTTTTTATGATAAATTTGATAACATTTTAAATTTAATTTGATACAAAAATAAAGTTCAACAATGATAATACCTAAATCTTAATTTGATGAAAAGAATAAAGTAAAATAATTATAGTATCTAATACAAAAAGAGCTCTGCACTTATTTTATTATTCTAAATTTGAAAAAATTATTGTTTGAACCTACTTTAAACACATACTTTACATAAATATTTCATTTAGTTTGCTAACATTTTAAACTTCACTCCTACTTACGAAACAATACTACAACTAATAGTACA
Source organism: Gossypium hirsutum (assembly GCF_007990345.1). Taxonomy (NCBI): domain Eukaryota; kingdom Viridiplantae; phylum Streptophyta; class Magnoliopsida; order Malvales; family Malvaceae; genus Gossypium; species Gossypium hirsutum. The sequence continues at coordinate 91,711,605 of NC_053424.1, forward strand.
ATTCAAAATTTATTTCAAATCAGATTATCACATATTTGAACCCAGCCTTTTAGAAATGATGTCTAAACACTTAGCTATAACTTGATCTATATATTTTAATAAAAAAATTTAAAAAAGGATCTTCTATTTTCGAAACCAAACAAGGCAGAAACCGATCACAACAATAGGCAACTTGTACATGTATCCATATATCTCAGACAAAAATTTGGTGAGCCACATTAATTTGATTTAATTCCAAGCACATATATAAAAGGAGAGGAACTTTTCCATTTTCTTTCATATCATTCAATCCCTTGATGTCTCTATCTCCTTTGTTTGCTTCCAATGGCCAACCATCTTGATTGATATTATTCCAACCTTAAGCATATGATTTCTAGATTCACATGTTATGGACCAATTTTTCCTTGTGCTGTACAATAGATATAATTAATAGTTTTAAACTAACATATTTATCATGTGAGATATTCCTTTGTTATTACAATAATTTAGAAGAGGTTTGAATATTCTCCATTTTAGATTTGAAAGGTTTATGGATGTTTTAAAAAATACATCACATATTTAATGCATAAATTATATTTTTATTTTATATTTTGTTATATTTAATTATTTGTCTTAGATTGTATTTGCATAAATTAAATTATATGTATGAAATAGGAGAAATCCAATTATACTTCTATAATATTTTATACTTTAATAATTCAGTTGTTAAATTTATCAATATAACAGTACTTATTGTACATATGCTTTTCAAAACGGTCTAATCTTTAATATTGATAAAAATATTATTTTTATTAATATATTTGTAATGGGTGAATTTTTTTACATAAAATAAATAAATAATATTTTATTTTATTTTATTCAAAAATTGACATATAAAATTTATGTGAATGAAACATTAATTAATTATAATAATTAAAATATTAATCATATATAAAATTATAAAAAAAATTGTACCACAAGTTAATCTCTGTCATATATAATATATGTTCTTTTTTGCTGCCTTTTAATATAACCTGTATGTTCACACTGATGAATTACAAAATTCAGCTGTCGTACTTCACAGTCCCCATCATCATCATCATCATTATTATTATTTATGATAAAAGATAAATTTAACTCCTAATATTTATTTATTTTGTTATTTTAATCCTTATTTTTTAGGGTCATTTTAGCATTTAACCTTTCAAATTTAGTTAAACTGCTTGTTTTTTGGTGAAAAATGTGACTGAATTGTTAAAATTTTAGCATCATTGATGTAGTTACTAGTGTGACAATTTATGTATATTTCATAAAAATTCAAAAAAATATATATAACTATTTAAAAAAATTAACAAATTTTAAAAAAAATATTTTTTTTAAAAAATTTTCCATATTAATAGTAAAATATACATAAAATACCATGTGAACTTCCACATCAATGTCACTAATTTTTTAACAGTCCGGTCAATTTTTTAATCAAAAAGCAAGTAATTAAATTAAAATTTAGAAGTTTAGGGTCAAAATAACCCATAAAAAAATAAATACCAAAATTAAAAAAAAATGTTGAGTTCTAAAATAATTTTTATACCTTTATTCCCCATATCCAAATTTAGGTAAAATTAAAGAAAAAGAGTGACTCATATTTGGCAGTAAAATTGGAACTTGTGTTTTCATTTCAAGTTCGTTAAATACCAAAAGCATATAAAATTATATGTATAAAAACAGGAGTTAGGGGCTATGGTTTTATTTTTATATAACTCTTCAGACTACATAGAAGGAAATATGATTAAATCAAATATGGTAACGTCAACAGATAAAGTTCAATCCAAACAGAAAAAAGACAATGACCACATGATAATGATCGGACGTACCATGTGATTCGGGGGTCAATCAATACAGTACGTGCAAACATTGGCAGCATGGACCGAACATCGAAATCTAAACCCTAAAGTGAAATGGACAGATCGGGTATTTCGTGGTTAAAAAAGAATCCCATCATCATCATCCATCATCATCGACGTACTTAATGTGCATTGCATGCAAGCACATGTGGCTCAAACTCGTCGAAGAGTTCCACTTTCCTGTGTATGCCCATACCCTCATCATGTTCATTGCGGTGTTTTATTAGAGGCATACATATATACATTGCAGCAACAAACTGAAGCTAAAGAAGAAAAAGCTAATAACACCAGTGCTAGAATTATTGCCAGTTGGGAGTGTGAGAGAAGAAGGGGGGGGGGGCGAATCAATGTAAGGATAAGAATTCCAACTAAGGTAGGGACAATTGGTTGAGAAGGAAGTTTGGTATCAAATCAAATTTGGGGACAAATTTTTTCTTGGTCAAATTTTAGGGAAAAAATCCCATATTTCATAATAATTAATTTAATTTTAAGGATAGATTTCAACTTAAAGGTATAAAGTTTAGGGACGTATTTACATGACTGTTGAAAAGTAATGTATATTGAAGGATTTGAATCCAAAACTTGGAAGAATTCTATTTAAATTAGAAATTGGATGGCTTTTTTTATGGCTTAATCGTTTTGTTGGCTCTCAAATTTTTTCAAAAAATTAATTAAACTCTTTAGAGGCAAATTCAGTCCCCCTAAAATAAAAAATTATTGTTTTGGTTTTTTAAAAAATTTTAAAATTTTAAATTAGTAAAGATAAAATTACACTTTGACTCCTTTAAAATTATAAAAATTTAATTTAATCTTTTAAAAATTATAAAGATTTAGACTATTAAATATTCAAATTTCATTTCGGCCCCCTAAAATATATTTCTAGCTTCGCTCCTAAACTCTTTTGAACTTTTTACAACTAATTGAGCCATTAAACTAATAAAATTGGCCAAGTATAATAAGCTCTTTGATTGACATGACCGTTAACGACATTGATATGACACTCTATGTACGATTAATATATTCATACATTTAATCGTATATGCATGCAAACTCAATCAAATATATTATTACATAGAGTATCATGTCAGTGCTATTATCGATCACGTCAATAGTACTATAACGGTCAACGTTAGTTAAAAATAGATAATTTTGTTTATTCAAGATTTAATTGGGAGAAAAATTTTAAAAAAAACTTAATTAATTTTTTTAAAATTGTTGGAAACGAAAATACGATTAAACTTTTTCTATAATTATTAATATAATTGTATGTTAAGCTTTTTGGGGTGTGGCCTTTCCCAAAGTGCCTTTACCTTGCAAGAAAACTTCGAGTGTATGGTCAGAGTTTGAAAGATGGGAAAGATTTGTCCCACTTGCTTGGAAATTGGATAGGTAAAAGTGGAGTTCAACATTCAAAATATTTTACACTTTTTTGTAATGGGTGATCATCCAGAACTTAAAAAAAAAAAAAAACAAGTTCACCAATCATTGATTTACTGGAAAATTCCCTGTGAATTACTGCTACAGGTTATCATCATGGCTGTCCCCTCCCCTGTTGCCGTCCCTACTGACTACTAGTGTTAAAGATATGGTTTTGATTTGAATGGTTACTGATTTATCTGGGATTCAGAAAAAAACAACGAGAAAGTTAAATGTCAATTTGAAATTTAGTGTTTGTTTTTATTCAATTTTTTTTAAAATTCAGTTTTATTTTAGTACACATAAAGAATAAATTAAAATTTTCATTGATGAATTATAAAATTTTAATATTCAAATTTAAATTATAAAATATCGATGAACCGGATATGATATGAACGGATAAAAATATATTCGGTTATGTTTGATTATATGTGATTTTAAGTTAAACTTTACTTTTATTTCTTTAAAAAATAAAATAACATTATAATGTACACATTCACGATGTGTGAAAAAAAATTATGTAGAAAATTTATAAAAAATTGATATAAAAATTAAATGTTGTTTTTATTAAAATGGTAAAATTGAAACAATAAAGATGGTCTCATAATTCTTATCATCTTTATGTATTTTTCTAACTCTATTAAAATTATATTTGTTAATTTGTAAAAGAAATAAATTTTTGGTAATTTTACAATTAAATTTAGACCTAGTTAATGGGTAACACTAATTTAATCAAATACATTATTATAATATTGATATATTAATCATAATTTTTTAAAGGCTTAACCCACCAATTAGGATCTAAATTATATTTTTTTTGCATCTTGGTACTTCAAATTTTTTTTGTCACAAATGGTATCTTTAGTTATCCTTATACCTGCTGTAGCGACGTAAAAAATTTCGCTTTCGGTCGCTAATTGAGGCGATTATTTGAAAATTTAAAAATCGACTTTCGATTTTATTAAAAAAGGGAGTCGCCACCGATCATTTTTCTAGGTGTGACCGGACACCTAATAAATCATCCTTTTTTAGAAAAGAAAATTTATTCTTGCACAAAAATGAAGGCTGAATTTAGGTCTACGTCAAAAGCCAGAGTAACATTGGGTTCGGGAGTCGGTTACGCGCGAGGAAGGTATTAGCACCCTCGCGACGCCTAAAATTGGTATCTTATTAAACACGTGTTTCTTGATTTTCAAAAATATGAATTCAATTTGACATTTAAGTGTGATCCGATTGAAGGAAATGAGAAGTTGTAAGTTTTTGGTTTTTTAGAAGAATATCCTATTTTTAACACAAGAACATAACGATGAAATCAATGACTTAATGTTAAAATCGGTACATTGCCTTATTCTTAAAATTAAAATGTAAAAAGTTTCTAAAATGATAGTAAAAAAAATCTAAGAATATTATTGTAAAAAATGCGAATAGTGATGTGAATAATATAAAATATTAAAATATCAAAATATTAGAATAATAATAATTAATATTGACAAATAAAAAAATAAAATAGAAATAAAAAGGTGTACATAATATATATATTAGAGATAACAATGATATTTAAAAATAATACTATTAATAATACTACATAAATATGTACATATATAAAAAATAAATACGTGATAATATTAAAAATATGTACATAATATAGTGTAAAAAATACATACATAATATAATTAAAATATATACATAAGATAACATGTAAAAAAAATATATATATATAAATAATATAGTATTAAAGATATATACATAAAATAATATAATATATATACGTAATATAGAATTTAGAATATGCCTAATATATGAAAAGAATATATATAATATAATATTAAGAAATATAATAATAACAAAAAAAAGAGAGGGGGAAAGAGTGGGTGATTTCCGGCCGCCATCGGCGCCACCGTACACGGCAGCTGGACCTAAAAAAAAACTTTTTCGGTAAAAATGGATAAGCTTCCTCCTTTTATTTTTACTTTCGGATAAAAGAAACAAAATAAGATTGAAAGAAAAAATGATAAGCAAACAAAGAACTTAAAACGAGAATAGACGAAGAAACCTCTTTTGCTTTGATCTTTGATTAATCTCCAAAAAACTACTCTCTCCAAAAACTAGCCTTTACAATAACTCTTCTCCTTGATTACTCTAAAAAAACCTCTCAAAAATCCTTTACAATAACTTTCTCTCCCAAAACTTCTTCTTCCTCCAAATACAAAATATGAGAAGGCTTATATAGCCATTTACAAAATATTTTTTATTGTTTATGTCTTCATTTGTAGGTACAAGTGGTGGTGGAGCAAGTGTGGCTAGTGGAGTAGGTAGTGGAGCAAATATGGCTAGTGGAGTTGGTGGTGCAAAGGCTAGGATTTAGTTGAGAAAAGTTTAGGTTGTGGGCTAGGGTTTTTTATTTTGATTTGGGCTTAGGGTTTGGGTCATTGGGGTTTTGATGTAAATTGGGCTTTGGGTAGTTAAGATTTTGGGTTTTGGGTTTAATTTTGGTAGGTTAGGTAAGGCTAAATTGGGTTTTGATGTAAATGGGTTAAAATTGGCCTACAACAGCTGCCCCTCTTTGCTTATTATAGTGTAACGGGAATAAAGCAAAGACACAAAGAAAGGCCAATTTTGCCCGGTCTTACTAAGTATGGACTTTTTTGGTGCTCTTCTCATCTAGGTAGTCTCTTTCCAGTCCACCGCATCTTGTAACTTTGGTTCAATCCACTGCAAATTCGGAGATATGCCTTATAGCTTCAATCTGTTCCAATATAACTTCAAGGATGTGAGATTTGTGGCTTCGATCTGCTTCACTGTAACTTCAGAAAGATAAGATCTACAACTTCAATATGCTCTTCTATCACTTCAGTGAGATAAGGTTTTGGTCTTCTCTTCTGCCACTTTAGAAAGGCAAGATCTGATATCCTCGATCAACTCCACTGTAACTTCAGGGAGACAAAATCTGGTGTCTTCAATCAGCTCTAATATTGATTCTTTACTCAGCATGTGATCATGAGCTCAACTCATTTCTCCCAATATGAATTGACTCTTTAAAACTAGACATTAAAACAGAAATAGCTCAGCACGTAAGCTAAGGCTCAACTCACTTCTCGCAATATGAGTTGATTTTTAAAACAAAATTTGTAAAATCGATTTTGAAAATACCTCGATAACCCGAGGCTCAACTCACCTCTCATAATATGAGTTGATTTTTGCAAAGCATAAATTAAAAGACTCAACTCAACTCTCGCAGAAATTAAAAAGCTCAACTCACCTTTCGCAATATGAGTTGAATTTTTTGAAAAAAACAGAAATTGAAAATAACTCAGCACTTGAGCCAAGGCTCAACTCACTTTTTACAAGATGAGTTGATTTTGGAAAACAGAATTTGAAAAACAGATTTTCAAAATACCTTGACATGTGACCCGAGGCTCAACTCACATCTCGCAATGTGAGTTGATTTTTTTGAAAAATATAAATTGAAAAAATACCTCAGTGTGTGATCTGAAGCTCAACTCACCTCTCGCAATATGAGTTGATTTTTTTGAAAGACAGAAATTGAAAATAGCTCAGCGCGTGAGCCAAGGCTCAACTCACCTCTCGCAATATGAGTTGATTTTTTTTTGAAAGGCAGAAATTGAAAAACGAAAATTGAAAATACCTCGGCGTGTGACCTGAGGCTCAACTCGCCTCTCGTAATACGAGTTGATTTTTTTGACAACAGAAATTGAAATTACCTTAGCGTGTCCTGAGGCTCAACTCACCTCTCGCAATATGAGTTGATTTTTTTAAAAAAACAGAAATTGAAAATACTTCAGCATGTCTTGAGGCTCAACTCATTTCTCGCAATATGAGTTTTTTTTTTTGAAAAATAGAAATTGAAAATACCTTAGCATGTCTTGAGGCTCAACTTATTTCTCGCAATATGAGTTGAATTTTGAAAACAGAAATTGAAATTACCTCAACGTGTCTTGAGGCTCAACTCATTTCTCGCAATATGAGTTGAATTTTGAAAACAGAAATTGAAATTACCTCAACGTGTCTTGAGGCTCAACTCATTTCTCGCAATATGAGTTGAATTTTTTTGAAAGACAGAAATTGAAAATACCTCAGCATGTGAACCGAGGCTCAACTCACCTCTCATAATATGAGTTGATTTTTGAAAACAGAAATTGGAAATACCTCAACGTGTCTTAAGGCTCAACTCATTTCTCGCAATATGAGTTGAATTTTGAAAACAGAAATTGAAATTACCTCAGCGTGTCCCGAGGCTCAACTCATTTCTTGCAATATGAGTTGATTTTTTTGAAAACAGAAGTAACAACATCAAAATACCAAAACCTGTCATCTGGTGAAACTTAGGTGTCTTTTCTTTTGATTCAGTACAGCTATCATCACATCCTTTTGCTCTACTGGAGTACCTGTATATGTCATGCATGATGTTATCATGATATGCACATGTTTGTCTTGAATGATTTTATGCCTACATGATTATGTTATGAGCTTTAGGCATGTTTGTCGTATATCCTTCTTCGTCATGATTTTTGCGATGACCTGTATTCATTACTTCGGCTCTTGACTTTCTCTTTAGGCCCTGTACCCGTCCTCAGGCTTCACAAATAATCTGTGTTTCTCAATTATCGTTCTCTTGCCCCTGGTTGAACTTTGTCCTTGCTTTGCGGCTCTTGTACTTATCGAGTTCTTATCCAGGTAATGCTTAACATTTCTTTTGTTTAGAGTATGTCATTTCACTATTTATTATGAAAATAAATGACATAATGAGATGCATGAAAATGGTCAGGTAAGTACAAAGGGATACCTCACATTTATTTATTACAAACGTGACAAACAAAGAAAATTAACCAATGATAATGAGAAAGTGTCATAAAGAGAAAAGGGATCGCATTCAATGGAAACAGATGCTCTAGATATTCAACACACGAACTCTTCCACGTTTCTTATCAAGAATCTTTTCGAGCATGGCTTCTTGCGTAGAAGATTTCGAGCTACTAAAAAATACTTCAAATGCTGTAGTCTCGCTGTTTAACCCACCGTTCAACCGCCTTACTCTTTAAGCCCGGGTTTGCTTCATTAGAATGCCCTTTCGAGTTTTCATCCTAATCTTTTGTGTTAATCAAGATGCCATTTTTGGGTTTTCACCTTGATCCTCTTTTTTTTTTCAGGCATAATATTTCTTCACAACATTTGAGTTCACTAGATTCGGTAACTCATTCCTATCCATCTCAGTGAGAATCAAAGCTCCTCCTGAGAAAGCCTTCTTTACGACATATGGTCCTTCCCAATTTGGTGCCCATTTTCCTCGCAGGTCTTTTTGTATTGGAAGAATCTTTCTCAACACGAGTTCTCCTTCGTGGAATTCTCTTGGCCGTACTTTCTTGTCATGGGCCACAATCATTCTCTTCTGGTACATATGTCCGTGACAAATTGCCTTTAAACGTTTTTCTTCAATGAGGTTTAACTGGTCATATCGAGCTCGAACCCATTCTGCTTCCTCTAGTTTTGACTCCATTAAGACTGGTAGAGATGGGATCTCAACTTCGATAGGTAGCACAGTTTCCATTCCATAGACCAGAGAGAAAGGAGTTGCTCCCGTAGATGTCCGTACAGATGTGCAATATGCATACAAAGAAAATGGTAGCTTCTCGTGCCAGTCTTTATATGTCTCGGTCATTTTCCCAATAATCTTCTTAATATTTTTGTTGGCCGCTTCAACAGCTCCGTTCATTTTCGGGCGATAGGGCGATAAGTTATGATGCTTTATTTGAAATTGCTCACACACTTCCTTCATCATCTTGTTGTTCAGATTCGAAGCGTTATCTGAAATGATTCTTTCAGGCAAACCATGTCGGCAAATGATTTCCTTTTTCAAAAACCTGCAAACTGCAGTCTTCGTCACATTGGCAAACGATGCGACTTCTATCCATTTTGTGAAGTAATCAACAACCACAAAAATGAATCGGTGTCCATTAGAAGCTTTTGGAGAAATTGGCCCTATAACATCCATGCCCCACATAGAAAAAGGCCACGGAGAAGTCATGACGTGAAGGGGCAAAGGGGCTACATGAATTTTATCACCATAAATTTGACATTTGTGGCATTTTCATACGAAATTAATGCAGTCGCTTTCCATCGTCAGCCAGTAATAACCGAGTCTTATCATCTTCTTGGCCATAGTGAAACCATTGGCATGTGTCCCACAAATTCCCCTATGGACATCTTTAAGTATTTTTCTGGCTTCAACAGCATCTGCGCATCTCAAGAGCACCTGATCTTTTCCTCTTTTGTACAGGATGTCCCCATCAAGAACGAATCCCACTGCCATTCTTCTGATTGTTCTTTTGTCGTTCTCGTTTGCTTGTTCGGGATACTTTTGATTCTTGATATATTCTAAGACATCATGGAACCATGGCCATCCATTTGGCTCTTTTTCAATGCTGAAACAATGTGCAGGAACTTCATATATGCTCATTTGAAGAGGCATTATTTTTGTTTCTCTGTTTTCTTTGAACATTGAAGCCAAAGTAGCCAGGGCATCAGCCAATTGGTTTTCTTTTCATGGGAGGTAATTAAAAGTTATTTCTTCGAATTCTTTAATCAATTCTGCCACTAGATCACTGTATTTAACCAGTTTCGAGTCTCTCACTTCCCAATCTCCACGGATTTGGTAAATCACCAAGGCTGAGTCTCCGTATACCTCTAAAGTTTTGACGTTTCGTTCAATAGCTGCACGAAGTCGCATGATACATGCCTCATATTCCGCTATGTTATTAGTACAGAAGAAGTTCAGCCTGGCAGTGAGTGGGTAATGGTTCCCTTCTGGCGATACTAAGACTGCTCCAACCCCGTGTCCTAATGCATTCGATGCACCATCAAAGCTCATCTTCCATTACTTCTTTTTTGATGACTCACCCTCTTTTTCTATAATGCGCATCAAATCTTTATCCGGGAAATCAAATCTCAATGGCTCATATTCATCCATTGTTCGGGTTGCTAAGAAATCAGCTATTGCGCTCCCTTTTATCGACTTCTGACTTACATAGGCAATGTCGTATTCTGATAGGAGGATCTGCCATCGTGCCATTCTTCTTGAGAGTGCCGGTGATTCCATCATGTATTTTATTGGGTCCAGCTTTGAAATTAGCCATGTCGTATGATACAACATATATTGCCTGAGTCTCCGAGCTACCCAAATTAGAGCGCAACAGTATTTTTCAATGGACGGATACTTTGCCTCATATTCAGTGAACTTTTTACTGAAGTAGTAGATCGCTTTTTCTTTCTTTCCTGACTCGTCGTGTTGCCCTAGTACACAACCCATTGAATTTTCGAACACCGTCAAATATAATATCAATGGTCTTCCCGGAGTTGGTGGTACTAGCACTGGAGGACTAGACAAATATTGTTTTATCTTATCAAAGGCCACCTGGCATTCCTCATTCCATTCTCCCGGGTTATGTTTTCGAAGAAGTCGAAAGATTGGGTCGCATTGGTTGGTAAGTTAAGCGATGAATCGGGCGATGTAGTTTAACCTCCCTAAAAATCCTCTGACTTCCTTTTGCGTGTGCGGATGTGGTAACTCTTGAATGGCTTTTATTTTATTTGGATCAACCTCGATACCTCTTTCATTAACAATGAAGCCCATCAATTTTCCTGAGGTAGCCCCAAACGTACATTTGGCCGGATTGAGCTTTAGTTGGAACTTTCTCAGTCTGTCGAACAATTTCTTCAGGTTCACTACATGCTCTTCTTCCCCTTGGGATTTAGCAATCATATCATCGACGTAGACCTCTATTTCTTTATGCATCAAGTCATGGAATAACGTCACCATAGCCCTCTGATATGTTGCCCCAGCATTCTTTAACCCAAATGGCATCACCTTGTAGCAGAATGTTCCCCACATTGTTACGAAGGTAGTTTTCTCCATATCCTCAGGGGCCATCTTGATCTGATTATACCCCGAGAATCTATCTATGAAAGAAAACAATGAATGTTTTGCTGTGTTATCCACCAATGTATCAATGTGTGGTAAGGGAAAATTATCTTTAGGACTTGCTCGATTCAGGTCACGATAATCCACGCACATTCGTACTTTTCCGTCTTTCTTTGGTACTAGGACTATGTTAGCCACCCATTCTGGATATTTGGAGGCTTGTAGGAAGCCAGCATCAAATTTCTTCTTGACTTCCTCTTTTATCTTCAACAATATTTCAGGTCTCATCCGTTTTAGCTTTTGTTGAATGGGCTTGCATTCTGGTTTTAATGGGAGTTTGTGGACCACTATCTCTTCATCCAATCCAGGCATGTCCTGGTATGACCATACGAATACATCTTTGTACTCGCGGAGCAAAGCAATCAAATTATACCTGGTGCCCCCTGAAATAGAAGTCTCAATCTTCACTTCTTGCTTCCTTTCTTCAGTTCCCAGATTTATTGTTTCAACAGATTCTTGATGAGGCAAAATCTGTTTATCCTCTTGTTCCATCATTCTTAGCAAGTTAGGAGATGAGACATAGTCTTCAGCATTTTTTTCGGCTTCGAATTCTCCTAAACAAACAACCTTCTCAAAATCGATTTCAGGACTTGTAACGAGTTTGTTCATGCTGTTGACATCTGAGCACCTGAAAGTTGAATGGAAAAGGAAACTATAGAGGGGCATCCAAGTATTGGAACCAACAAATGAAATGTTATGGCATGGCATGAGGCAAATGTAAGGATTGGCTATGAAATGAGAAAATGATCATGAAATTAGTGATAATGTGAAAGATTATGACAAAATGCATCTTCATTGATATTCATTTGAATGATAAAGAGCGAATGCAGGCTCTTACAAAAGAATTCTATTATATCTAAGGACATAACAGAATGTTAACGTTTGAGCATTACTCTGAAGACTTATAAACTACAAGAAGATCCTTGGCAGTCCAATTGTTCAACCTGAAACCCAGGGGACAAAGGCGTATCCTTGAGACGTCTTTACTTGCGTTAGCTCCTTTGTCAATGACGTTTATACTGATATTCTGAAAACCCTTTTTGATCATTAACATTGTGCCTTGTGCATTATCCTGCCTCGGGTATATCATTCCCGCAGACGTAAATGTTCTGGACAAAATAGGGAATTCCATAGGCTCCCATTCTGGTTCTCGGCCTAAGGTTCTCGCGATCTTTCTTTCCTGATCTTTCTTCCACTGCTTTCTTCTTTGACACATGTCTGGCTGGAAACCTAAACTGTATCGGGCCTTGTGGTGTACTGGCCTTAGAGCCCTAACTATTCCTTGTAGATATCTCCCTAAACCTCTTCTCCTTCGAGCTCCCCTTCTTATAGTCAACTTGATACCCATCCTGGTATTTCTCGATAGTTTTGGCTCTGGAATTTTGTTACCCTCAGCGATGAATGTGGCATTGACAAATTCAAGAGATCGGAAGGAACATTCCATAGCATCTTTACTCACTTCAATATATGGTGCGTCGGTAGAAATAGATGCTACAATGTCTTATTCTCCCTCGACAGTGACCAAAGAGCCATCCATAATAAATTTCACCTTTTGATGGAGGGATGATGGGACCGCTCCAGCGGAATGGATCCAGGGTCTTCCCAAGAGGCAGTTATATGATGGTGTAATGTCCATGACTTGAAACTCGACATCGTATATGTAGGGACCTACTTCTAGAGGGATCTCGATTTTTCCTATGACCTCTCGTCTTGTTCCATCGAATGCCCTTACTGTGGAATGGCAAGGCCTTAGGTAGGACAAATCCATCGAAATCCTGAAAAGTGTGGCCAAAGGCATGACGTTGGGTGCCGATCCATTGTCGATAAGCACGTTTGGTATTATGTAACCCTTGCAGCGGGTTGTGATATGTAATGCTTTCACAGAACCTCTACCATTGGGCGGCAATTCATCATCATTAAAAGAAATGAAATTATTCGCGTTTAAATTATTCACCCATCTGTCAAGCTTCTCAACGGATATATTGTTTGCCACGTAAGCTTGATTCAACACCTTTAACAAGGCGTTCTGGTGGGGTTCTGAATTTAACAGTAGAGACAATACCGAGACTCGTGCTGGCTGCTTGCTCAATTGTTCCACCACATTATACTCACTATGTTTGATAAACTTTAAAAATTCCCGTGCTTCTTCCTCATCTACCGGCTCTTTAGTTTTTTGTTGCTCGGGCAGAATTTCGTGCTTAGTTTCAGCCTCATACATTGGTGCCTTTCCTTTTTGTTTCAAATCACTATTCTTTTTCACTGGTTCGACTTCTTTCGAATAACATCTTCCACTGCGAGTGAAATGACCTACTTTTCCAACGTTTCTAGTTACAGCTTTGGATTTTTCGTCTTCAGGTGTGACGATATTGACGTCGTATTTCCATGGTACTGCTTTATTATCCTTGTAGGGGAAAGGAGATGGTACTTCAATTATTATTTTTGGTTTCACCAGTTCCTTCCTTGCATTGTAATAAATTACGAATGGTCGATCGGCGCTATATGGAAAACCTGACGATTGATTGTCAGAGGCACATACTTCTCTCTCATTGGCCTCTCCTTCATTAATGATCTCAATCTCCTTATTATCTATCCGGTCTTGCAGTAACCTTTTAAATTCTTCACATGATTGAATGTCGTGCCCTACAATTCCATGAAAATCACAAAAAACCTGACATTCTTTTCTGAGATTATCGTAGGGGTGACAGAGCAATCCTTTCTTAACCAGTGCCTCTCAGATTTTCTGCAGAGGCGTCCTTATTTCTGAAACACATCTTCTGACTTGCCATTCATCTTCTTTCCCTACTGTGCTCACATTTCCTTCGGTATGATTAGGGAATGGGTTCTCGGTTGTACCGCTAGTACCATCAAATCGAAAAATACCCACATCGATGAGTCCATGAACTCTCCTTTTGAGGGCAAGGCAGTTTTCCGTAGAGTGCCCTGGTTCCCAGCGTGGTACACGCAACTAGCATTTGGGCTGTACCATTTCGGGTATGGGGGCCTCAAGGGTGCCATATAATGCGGGGATATCAATTGTTTCTCCAGAAGTTTTGGGTACAGTTCCCCATATGACACAGGAATAGGGGTAAATTGTGGTCTCTCAGAATTGGGTTTTGCTGGCCTCTGCTCGTTTTTGGGTTGACCTTGGATGGGTATTGTATTTTGTGGGAATGTGGCAGTTGGTCTTGGGTTACTTGTGGCGTAAACGGGGTAAGAAGGTAAAGAGGCGGTGTTTGGTAGTAAGGGGTTTGAGGAGGATAATAGAAATTCGGAGGTGGATAATTTTGAGGTCAGGGTTGGTTTGGATACGGATTAGGGGCATAACGGCTTCCCATTCCCACCATGTGGGCTTCTGGTTCTTTCTTCTTCATGGGCGCTACCCTTCTTGAACTTTCTTGACCTTCCATTCTACCGCTCTTAACGACGTTCTCTATAAGCTCACCGGATATTACAATATCCGTGAAGTCCTTCGTGGCGCTTCCCACTAGTTTGTCATAAAACGACGTCTTTAAGGTGTTGATGAAAAGGACGGTTATCTCCGTTTTCGTCAGTGGGGGTTCCACTTGGGCTGAGACGTCCCTCCATCTCTGTGCATACTGTCTAAAAGTTTCTGACGGCTTTTTTTCCATCATTTGTAAAGTCATCCGATCAAGCACCATATCTGATACATGCTTGTACTACTCACAGAATGCCAACACCAAGTCTTTCCAAGATCGGATCCTTTCCTTACTGAGCTGGTTGAACCACCGAAGAGCTGATCCTACCAGACTATCTTGAAAACAATGTACAAGTAGCTTATCTTCATTCACGTAACCGGTCATTTTTCAGCAAAACATGACAAGATGTGCTTTTGGACATCTTGTCCCATTGTATTTTTCGAAGTCAGACACCTTGAACTTCGGAGGCAGAATTAGATCAGGTACCAAACTGAGTTCTTTAGCACCTAGTACCGAGAAGGCTTCAGTGCCTTCTATTGCCTTGAGTCTTTCTTCCAAACTCCTATACTTCTCTTGAGCCTCGTGATCATCTATTTTCAACTTGGCTATTTTGGCCGGATCATCTAAATCTGGAACTACAGGATTGGCAGGGATTGCTCTGGGATTTGACATAAATGTTCCTTGCCCTAAATGAGCAAATGGCATAGGTCGTTGTTCCAAGCCTGTGGATTCCCCTTGAGTATACACTCTTTGTGCTACATGGGCATGTGGTGGAGTGAATCCTGGGGGATAGAGTGGATCCTGGTCATGATTAATTCTTGATTGAGGTTCCATACTGTCGAGGTTCTGCATGGGTCCTTTTCCTTTGACCAAAACTGACATCATCTCCATTATTCTAGCCATTTGATCCATTTGTTCAAGTGATTCCTCTCGAGATCTTACTATCAAATCCCTCGTTTCTTGCTGTGACTTAGCCAGTTGTTCTTGTAATTTCTTTTGGACTCTTTCTATCATTTCATTGAACTCAGCCTCCATTGCTCTAGCTTGTCGACGCGTTTTATACGAATGGCGTAGTTCCAGATTTGAAGTGTTGCAACTGCTAATTATATGATTCTAACCTTAGCGAATGATTATGGGATATGTATATGCAATGAATGAATGAATAAATGTTGAATGAAAGTCAGTCATGAAAGAAATGCCAGAAATTGGTGTTGATCTTGAGATAGTCCCTATTAGGCATTTCATTCATCAAAAGAGTTCATTACAAAACATTTCGCCATTTTTTATTCAGCCATTACACAAACTTCCTAGCTATATCGCTATATTTCTTTACTCGCTCTAAGAACTCCGATATGCTCGATTGTTGGCTCGACGGGAATTGGCAACTGAGATCCTCTGCTTCATCTGATAGTTGTACCATGTGCACAGCCGCTTCACGAATTTTGTTGATCAAAAAGCCAAGTTGCATTTCTCTTTCTTGGAGGTCTGTTTTATAAGCGTGAGTGTCTCTATCATATTGATCATTCTTTTCTTCCAAGGCTTTTAAGAGAGTATCCAATTGTTGCTGACGAGCTCGCAACGAGTCTTCTAGATCCCGTACTATTTCTCTTAAGCTTTGACGTTCGGATTGACTGGTTGTCTATTTTGTAGACATAGCTTCGTGTTCAGCGCTTTTCTTTCTCAATTCTATCATAACCCGCGCAGCCTTTTCCTCTTCCTTCTCTGCCTTCTTTTTCCAAAATTCCATCCTGCCTTTAGCATTGTTTAATTCTTCTCTCCACTCTGTTGACGACTTACCCAGCCCACTATTCTTGATAGTGACTCTTAACTTTTTATTTTCAGATGAAGGTCCCTTAAGTCATTTCTTACGACTTCAACTTCTTTTTGTACTTTCTCAGTTTTAGACCTTTTGATCTGGATGTCGATCTTCAACTGGTAATTTTCTTCTTGAAGAATACTAATGTCCTGAAAATTTTGACCTTTTCGTGCTCAAATTCCTGTCTTGCTATTTCTAGCTCGGATGGCACTTCTGCCGAGAAAGGATTCTGGACAGTGTAATTTGTCGACGAGATTTTCTGGCTGTTCACCCGTTGCTTTCTCTATATGTCGTAATCTTGGGTGAGGGTATCAATATATAGAGCTAATTCCATGTGATGAATTCTCTTCCAAGACTTTGCAGTATCTCAGACCCTCTTCATATATCCTTCACCCACGAAAGCAAACTCTGATTGTGCTAATCCTCTAGTGGCGGGTACGAATTGTCGTGAAGAAAATTACCTTTGGACCATTAACGGAGAATATCCAACTCCTCCCCATAACCCGAGTAGTGGCACCCAATCTTCATCTCCGACCTTGTATAGCAGAACTGACGGGCGTATCCACGGAGCTCTCCAAGTTACGTCATCGGCGCGAAGATTCTAAAAAACTGAGACCCAGTGTTGTTCGGTGACCTCCTTCGGCCATTCTTTCTTGAGATAAGCTTCTAACGGGGAGAATGTTTTAGAAAACATATAGAACGGTGTGTGCTCTACTTTCCAGAAGTGGCTCAGAATCCAAATTGAGTAACTGCGTGCATCCGATAAAACGACCTTCCCCTTTCTTCCTACAGCTACTTAGTGATCTGAAGGTTTCGGCCAGGATAGTTGGGACGGGGTTGATTCCTTGTTTTAATCTTTTGAAGAAATCTACCACCACAACTTCTAAGTGTCCAAGGACCTTCGGGAAGATGATCAAATCGTAAATGGCCAGAGCGAACAGATTTACCCTTTTCAACATGTTGGGATGGTTCAGAACCAAGTCTCATAGGGAAGACCATGGGATGCAAATGGTTTTATTCTTCTTCTTTATCTATTTTTCAACCCACGCGTCAGTCATGTCTATCAATCTTACTAACTTTTTCTTGAAGGTCATTGGATTAGGCTCCTTCACATATATCTTATAGGGTTGTACATTATCGACACGGAGCAAAGCAGTATACTCCTCTATAGTCGGAGTCAGATCTTCTTGGTTGAAGATAAAACATGCATAAGCCGGATCCCAAAATCTGACCATGGCTTGGATCAATCGTTCGTCTATGTTGACAGCAATCAAGTTGGCTATGTCTCCATATCTCTCGGTGAAGATACCTCTAATATTCGAGTCCCACTGATTCCAAACCCGAACCAAATCTTCAAGGTTATTTTGGCGAACATTTACAGTTACATGCTCGGGCAAATTGGCAATACATCCCTCCACTAGACTATCCCCTCTTTCTTTCTGAGTCTTTAGAGACCAGTCTCGAACCGCGGCATTCTTCTCGATTGTTTGTATAATTGACTCTTCCATTAGAAACCCATTTTTTGACAACCGATCTCTAGTCAACACCTTCCTAATATGATGCCTATAATGCATGATGTAAAATAAGAATAAAAACAAACAAACTTGGTTAGCACAACACATATGAACAGAGAAAAACTATGGACAATCTAATAAATTAAGCTACTTGGTCCAATGGACTCGATTCCCTTGCATAGAAAGCGTAAATGTAAAAGAAACAGAAGGTAAGATGTGTTTTTCCCGTGTACTTATTTTGGTGACTAGTAAACGGACGGAGGTTTGGCACGGCTCTAGTTGGATGGCTCGTATGGTTCACTATATGCGGTTTTGGTTCTAGATAGGTACTCGAATTGTTTGTACTATCGTCTACTAAGACTAGTACGAAGTCTCGGTCATGGCCCATCATAGGCTTACGAGATCAATTCGAGCGATTACATTTACTTATGCCTATGCGGAGGGACAAGTTAACTCACGAAAGCATAAGTCATATGTAACCCGAAAGTATTCACTAGCCTGTGCGGAGGGACGAGTTAACTCACGAAGGCGTAGCGTTTACTTTCACTTAAACGGACGAGGCCCGGGTAGAGAGCTCATGTTATGCAAAGATGCTCGTGCATGGTGTGTGGGGAGAAACTCACAAACCTTTACGTTTTATTTAAAAAACTAAACAAAAACTAAAATCACAAAAATTTAAAGCTGAAAAACAACCGGATAAAACAAGTTAGAATATATACAACACGATGCAAATGCATGATTTTTTTGAAAACAAAAAATTTGAGGATCACGACTAAATGTTAATTTGAACAAGGAACTTTGAAAATTTTGACAACGCGAGTTTAATTCGACTCGACTCTCAAAAAGGGTCCCCAGTGGAGTCACCAGCTGTAGCGACTTAAAAAATTTCACTTTTGGTCGCTAATTGAGGCGATTATTTGAAAATTTAAAAATCGACTTTCGATTTTATTAAAAAAGGGAGTCGCCACCGATCTTTTTTCTAGGTGTGATCGGACACCTAATAAATATCCTTTTTTAGAAAAGAAAACTTATTCTTGCACAAAAATGAAAGCCGAATTTAGGTCTACGTCAAAAGCAGAGTAACATTGGGTTCGGGAGTCGGTTACGCGCGAGGAAGGTATTAGCACCCTCGTGATGCCCAAAATTGGTATCTTATTAAACACGTGTTGTCTTGATTTTCAAAAATACGAATTCAATTTGACATTTAAGTGTGATCCGATTGAAGGAAATGAGAAGTTGTAAGGTTTTGGTTTTTTAGAAGAATATCCCGTTTTTAACACAAGAACATAGCGATGAAATCAATGACTTAATGTTAAAATCGGTACATTGCCTTATTCTTAAAATTAAAATGTAAAAAGTTTCTAAAATGATAGTAAAAAAAATCTAAGAATATTATTGTAAAAAATGCGAATAGTGATGTGAATAATATAAAATATTAAAATATCAAAATATTAGAATAATAATAATTAATATTGACAAATAAAAAAATAAAATAGAAATAAAAAGGTTTACATAATATATATTAGAAATAACAATAATGTTTAAAAATAATACTATTAATAATACTACATAAATATGTACATATATAAAAAATAAATACGTGATAATATTAAAAATATGTACATAATATAGTGTAAAAAATACATACATAATATAATTAAAATATATACATAAGATAACATGTAAAAAAAAATATATAAATAATATAGTATTAAAGATATATACATAAAATAGTATAATATATATATACGTAATATAGAATTTAGAATATACCTAATATATTAAAAGAATATATATAATATAATATTAAGAAATATAATAATAACAAAAAAAGAGAGAGGGAGAGAGTGGGTGATTGCCGGCCACAAGGCCGGCCACCGTCCGGTCACCGAACCTCCGCCGGCCGCCATCGGCGCCACCGTACACGGCAGCTGGACCTCAAAAAAAACTTTTTCGGTAAAAATGGATAAGCTTCCTCCTTTTATTTTACTTTCGGATAAAAGAAACAAAATAAGATTGAAAGAAAAAATGATAAGCAAACAAAGAACTTAAAACGAGAATAGACGAAGAAACCTCTTTTGCTTTGATCTTTGATTAATCTCCAAAAAACTACTCTCTCCAAAAACTAGCCTTTACAATAACTCTTCTCCTTGATTACTCTAAAAAAACCTCTCAAAAATCCTTTACAATAACTTTCTCCCCCAAAACTTCTTCCTCATCCAAATACAAAATATGAGAAGGCTTATATAGCCATTTACAAAATATTTTTTATTGTTTATGTCTTCATTTGTAGGTACAAGTGGTGGTGGAGCAAGTGTGGCTAGTGGAGTAGGTAGTGGAGCAAGTGTGGCTAGTGGAGTAGGTAGTGGAGCAAGTGTGGCTAGTGGAGTAGGTAGTGGAGTAAGTGTAGCTAGTGGAGTTGGTGGTGGAGCAAGTGTGGCTAGTGGAGTTGGTGGTGACAAAGGCTAGGATTTAGTTGAGAAAAATTTAGGTTGTGGGCTAGGGTTTTTTATTTTGATTTGGGCTTAGGGTTTGGGCGATTGGGGTTTTGATGTAAATTGGGCTTTGGGTAGTTAAGATTTTGGGTTTTGGGTTTAATTTTGATAGGTTAGGTAAGGCTAAATTGGGTTTTGATGTAAATGGGTTAAAATTGGCCTACAACACCTGCCATGTTCGTTGGATGGGATTCAAGCTCTTATTTTTGTAACTTTAGCTGCGACTAATATAGGTGAATCTACGGAGGGTTATCATTGACTAGTTTTTGTTTTTGAAATAGTCTATCTTTTTGTTAGCTTAGCTTGGTCCAATCCAATGTATGCGCAATTCAATATAATCTATTTAGTTAGGAACCATAATATACAAATATGACGATCTAGAGTAATAACAAAAACGGTTACAATATTAAGGAATTGTAATAAAAAAGATAAACTACTTTTTCCCAAATTGATGCATTCGTTATCTAACCATTAGTCAAACTATTAAATCTATTTTAAGAAAAAAGTTTAACCTACAAATTGATACCTAAATTATGCATTTTTTTCTCATTTTGGTACGTAAAATTTTATTCTCACAACTAGTACCTAAACTAATTTTTTCCCCAAATTGGTATCTTTGCTAGTTAACTGTTAGACAAACCACTAAGTCTATTAAAAAAAGGATAACCAATTAGAAATTGTTATGTGAAAAAAGAGAGGAAAAAAGTGTTATTTGGTTCAATTGGTTAGTCCACTAGTTCTCAGTTTGATTAGTTTGTTTGGTTCGATCAAATAAATTATAAAAACCCATAAAATTTTAAAAAAATAGAGAAATTTGGTTCAACTGCTTTCTTTAGCTTGATTCAACCAGTCTATATTAGTTCTCAGTTTGAGTAGTTTGTTTGGTTCGATCAAATAAATTATAAAAACCCATAAAATTAAACAAAAATAGAGAAATTTGGTTCAACTGCTTTCTTTAGCTTGATTCAACCAGTCTATATTAGTTCATGGATCAATCGGTTCAACCCTATCTGCGGACCAGTACCTTAGCATCCTAAACCAACCAATTCGACAGGCCAGTCTGGCCCAGTTTTGAAAACATTGGTTTTAATTGATGAAAGAACTTTTTTGAACCCGTTAGGTTGAGCAAGCAAGAGGCGAAGTTTGAACATCAGAATTAATTGCCAATGTCTTTGCCCTGGGAAGGTGAATTTCAAGCATTGCTGGCATTGGCAAACATTATAAAGGAAAAAGAAAGAATAAAACTAAAAAAAAAGGGTAAAATGTGTCATAAGTCCCTATACTATTCATAAATTTAGAATTTAGTCAATTTACTTTTATTTTTAAGGAATTTAGTCATTCTACTTTCATATTTCAAAATTTAGATCCAACTGTTATCACTATTAAATTTATTTTATTAAATCAGATTCAATACAATACCATTCTTTAGTTACATAGCTACTATATGAGTATTGTTTTTATTTCAAAATGTCAAATAAAAAAATTTAACAAAATAAATTTTAACAATGGTAACAATTAGACCTGTATTTTTTAAATTTGAAAAGTAAAGAGATTAAATTTCAAATTATTGAAGAATATGGTGATTTATGACATATTTAAAAAAATAAAGAGAGGGAGAGAATGTGAAAGAAATAAAATAAAATAATTTTAAAATATATTTTTAAAATTTATATGTTGTCAGGGTCTATTGTTGGTTGGAAATTTTTTATTAGATTTAACATTTTGGTGTAAAATGGTTAAAGGAAGAGTAGTTTAGGTATCTTGTGGCAAAAAAAGGGGATAAAACCATGAGGGGTGGTGTGGTGTGGTGGTTGTTCATCTCATCCCTTAATCATGATGTCGAGGGTTCAGTCATTGCCCATGAGAATGGAGCACATTTCATGGTCAATCGTTTACCTCTTCGGAGAGCACATGCGATGAGATGATTAGTCATTGCTACTGCGGTGGATATCCAAGTTTCAATCAAAACAAAAAAGGAGGGGGGCTAGGTACCAACTTGGGAAAATGATATAGTCTCATTTAGGGTTAAGCCTTTAAAAAAAATAAGTTAATAATCTGACTAAAGGTTGGACTAATTGAGATACTAACTTGAGAAAAAAAGAATAAGTACCAAATAAAATATGAGAATAACTTATATTAGGATAATCTTAAAATATATAGTTTTTAGGTACCAATAAAATAATGTCACAACATCAATTTTTAAAGACATACAAATATTATTCTATACTCAATCACATACAATATCATCTCTAATTTAATTTAACTTTAATTAAAATAATTAAAATTTTAAGAAAAAATGTTTAAACTATATTCTCAAAAAACATAACAAAAAATAAATAAAATTTTAAAATGATTAAATCAATAATTAAAAAAAAAAAGATAAAACCACAATCACAAATTGAAAAAAAAACTAAAATCAACCATTAAAAATATAGAAAAACACTAGAAAAAAATCAAAATTTGAAAATCTATAACCACCTTTTATCAAATTCTGAAATTTGATTAAAAATTAAAGAAATTAAAATTGAAATTGAAAAATTACCTACCTAAAAATTAAAAGAATTTAAAAAATTGACGGCATAAAAATAAAACAAAATTTGAAAGCAAATAAATAAAAGACGATTAAATTTAAAAAAAAAATTAAAATAATTTAAAATTTATAAAAAAGAAAACATGTTTGTTTATTTATTAAATTTTTTAATTTGTTAAGTAATTTAATTAAAATTAAATTAAGTTAGAGAAGATATTAAAGATGGATGAATATATAATAAGACTTGTATATTTTTAAAAATTGATGATATGATATTTTATTATTAATACTTAAAAGTTATATATTTTAAAATCATCTTATTTATTCTCATAAAACATATATATATAATTTAAATTCTACTTTTTGGATTAAGCATTTTCCAGAAACGAACCATATAAATCATCTCCTATGTTTCTCCAATATTAACTTTCTTTTTTTAGTCTTGCTCATTACCATTCAACTTAGATTTGCTTAGAAAGTAATTATTTTCGAGTGAAATAAAAATATTCCATAATCAGGTTAAAAACGTTATTTTATTATTTTATTATTTTTTAAATTAAATAAAAAAAACATTTGAAAATATCCTAATTTGCTTATAAAATTTTTTATTATATTGATTTTTTAGAATAAAATTTTATTATATTGATAATGAATAAGATAATGATTAAAAAAAAAGAGATTATCTGAATAACTACGTACAACTAACAATACGTATGCGATCCTAAAAATCCTGCTAAATTTCCTCATTTATGAGAGTTGATGCAAATACATTCATGTGAACACAGAAATCTTCAGACATTAAATTTATATTAATGATGTTATTACATTATTTTAGAGTAGACAAATCTAAGAAACTTTGACAAAATTAAGCTATTTTATTTTGCAAAAGTTTCAAAGACATCAAAGTTTTACTACAACACAATTAAAATAAAAATAAAAAATTCACGTCTATATGCAGCACATGCACGTGAATACAATAAAATAGACAGCCCCCAAACCAAATAAACGTTATCATATAATTATAAAAAAAATAAATGCATTATTAGGTGGTTATGAAACATGTGGTGCTGTCCTCGTGTGCGTGGCTTCATTCTACAGCATACAATGGGGCCAATATATACGCCATACCAGAGTTATCAGGATTTAAGCAAACATAATACCAAAAGAAAACAATTATTCCAAAATATGCATAAATCCAGTTTATTGAATCGTATTTTAACCCTTCAACGGCTTCAATCACTACCCTTTCTCCATTTTATATGATATATTATTGTTATTGCTCTTGATAGTGGTGCTGATGCAAAGTTTGTTTGCTCCCATTGATGAATCAGTGACTCCAAAGGGGTAGGGGTTTGGTCAGTGGATAAAATGGTGAAATTATGTTTTTGAGTCCCTCGTAAAAATCAGCAATTTAATTATATTATTATCTCTGACTTAGCCCATGCATTGATGAATAAAGTAGTGGAGAAAGTGGGAATAGGAGGAGCGGGGGCAATTAAGCCGTGGCTCGGACGGGAATGAATAGAAGGCAACAAAAAGGTAATAAAGACATCAGAGAGGGAGCGATGGTAGATGTAGGGTGAACCACGGACATGAGTCGCACCAGGGACCATTCCAGGGATTAGACTTTTGAGAAATGAAAAAGTGCCCCAATCCTTCCTTTTGGCATACCAACCCATCACATTTCACATTTTTAATATCAATCTTTTGGGACGCATCTTCTCAAGTAACCCATGCCCTTGTCCTTTCTTTTTTGCACTCTTCTTTCTCTTTTTTCTTCCCCTTCACCCTTTTTTGCTCAACTTGGTTCAAACACAGAGAAACGACTACATCTACTATATAGCTAAGTGTGGGTCTCTTTTTTTGTGTGTGTGTGCTTTCAAACTCAATGCTGGACCACTTCGATGAAACATGATTCATCGGTGGTGAAACACTTTTCTTAGAATAGGTTCACAAAGTCAGCCAGTCCATGTGGTTGGAACACTAGTTTCTGTCCACAACTGGATAAGATCCTTTTATTCTTCATTCAAAACTAAATGGTAATGTGTTAAAGTTAAAGGAATTGCCATTTCATGTTTTTTAAAAAAGAAAGGTAATTGCATTAAAAGAGCTTACAAATTTTTAACTATCAAAGATAATATTAGCTACTAATTAATATGAAAGCTCAAGACACCACGTAAGGACGGTCAAAATTGAGCCCATGGACATGGGGCTGCAAAAATGGTTCAAGCTTATATTTGGGCCTCAGTTTTGGGCAATTGAAAATTACTATCTTACTCTTATTAGATGGCAATGGAGTGGGATGAAACAATTCCTATGATCAAATTTTTAGCACTCAGCTGTAGTACTTATTCAACCTTGAAATTTTACAAAAATGTTATATTATATCAATTTAAAAAGCTAAATATAAATATATCCTAAAGTTTTATAAAATTAAGAAATTGTTATAAAAATATTTATAAAAATTAAAATATAAGTTCTATATTCTTATAAAATTAAGAAAATATAGTAAAAAAATTAAAATTAATTATAAAATTAAAATAAGTCTTTTTAATAAATATATCGAGCCTAGACAAAAAAAGTTTCTCAATCTCCACCTTGAAATCTAATTTTGAGAAGAAAGAAAACACACCTACCCTTATGACATAGAAACAGGTTAAAACTCGACAGTTTCGTTTTCTTTTTCATTCCTATTCATTGTCATACATTTCTCAAATTTGTGCCTTTCATCGAAATTTTGATTAATTCAGTTATTTGATGCTAGTAATGTATAGGAGAGAAAATGGTTAAAAATTACCTAAATGGAAACCTTTTGGCATGAGGTCCAATTAACAATATGGTTCAAATAAAAGTAAAAATGGCTGACCCACATTTTGAGATATGGTAGTAGGCAGAATAATAGTTGTAAATAGTGGCTTGATAGATTAGAGCAACCCAAAATTTGTACAATTGGGAAAGCCTATGATGTAATTTTTCTTGACATTGCACAGATCCTTACATAAAAAGGCTTTATGGGCTGGGTCAATGGTAGCAAAAGAATTTGTTACTTTTAGATTTGATCTCATTCAATCCATTTACTGAAACTGAATGGCTTATTGGGTAGGGCCATTAATCCCTTTTTTTCAAACTCACAAAACAATGGTCTGTTCAATTTCTTCAAAAAATTTCAACAATCTCTTTGGCTTTTTCCAGAATCGGTGATAAAATTATATATATAGAGAGAGGGGTTTGCATGCTCTCTTTTGATCATAAAAAGAATAGATTCTTTTTTTTCTTTTAACTATATAGCCTTTGATTCATTAAAAAAATCGAACCTACAAAGTAAGAAACTGTTAAAGTTCTTTAGTAAGAAAAGTACCAGCAATTTCTTTCGCTTATAGTTGACAATAATTTTTTTTGAGTTTTACAACTGCTACCAGTGATGGGATGTTGGTGAAGAGTGGTCATAAATTGGAAGCAATTTTTGAAAAATAAGATGAAGATAAATTTTGAGACAAAAAAGGAAGAGACAAAGAAGTCATAATGGTTGTAACTATGTGTTGAGTATTTTTTTGTGTATCCTCTTGGTGAGGAGAATTAGATATTTATATAATATGGTTACAGTTTATGGAAGTGATGTCTTTAGTAGGCTCCATGCATGTCGACACGTATGCTATCCTAGACTTAACACGTGTTCGCTAGTCTAAGTGTTCGCTAGTTCACTTGTTTGGCATCGCATCTCTGCTTGCAAACACTCAGGGACATGCAAACTAGGCTCGTGAGCTCTTCCCGCGAGCCCTTAACGTATCCACCTGGTGGGGTCCAAATTCAGGTCATAGGTATGTAATCTGACTTATATCCGAGTTTCAGGATCGCAATCAGAAATACCATAACAATATAGTCCCACATAGTGGTTCTAAGAAGGGTTATAAAGTGACACTTCTTAGAACTAATGTTTAAAATTTGAATGGTTTACCAAACACGCACTGGTCATTGCTGCCTAAGGTTTACCCTGCCATGTGTACGACGGGATTATACCCATTTAGATCTAACTGTTCCTTCTTCCTTAATTATTCAAATCGATAAAGTACAAGAGCAAAAGCTATTTAAAAGGAGGTTATGAAACCCTAAAAATTATTTTTTAAACATTTTCAACTACTGCAATTGACGAGAAGCATTTTCTTTAAGGTAAATTTCTATAAAATTTTTAACTTTGGGTATTCTTTCCCTTTCTATTACAATCATGCCTAGTGTAACAGCCCGATTTTGGGCCTAGTCGAAATAGTAGTTTCGGAACCACAAATCTGAGGTTAATAAATTATTTTAATATTATTTTATGTGTTATTGCATGATTATATGAGTGCATTAAAATTTTGGTGAATTAATTTTAACATTTGTGAGCTTAATTGCGAAAAAAGACTAAATCGCATAAAGGGCAAAAGTTTTGTTTTACTAACCAAATATGTTAAATAGCAAGGGAACCAAAATTAGAGGTCTTTAAAGTGCAAATAGGCCCTTTTGGGGAGTGATGGCCGGCCATAGGGACAAAAAAATTTGAAAAGTCAAAGGTTGGTGGCATTAGGTGACTTTTTTGGTAATAAAATAAAATAAGGAAAAAGGTTGTCATTTTTTTCATTTCTTCTTCTTCAACCACCAAAAATGGTAGCAAACATGAGGGTTTTGAAGTGAAATTTTCAGCAACTTAAATCCTTTGGTTGTAAGTGAAATTTGTGGTTATTTTTGTTTATTTTTGTATTTTTTGAACCCTTGTAGCTTAATCTAGCTAATGGGGGGATTATTTTCAAAATTGTTGAAAGTCTAGGGTTTTTCCATTAGAGCATTTATGCTGTTTGCTGAATTTTTATGGAAGAAAATGAGTCTTGGTTGTGTAATAAACAACTTTTGTGAAAGGATTTTCATGAAAACACCTAAAAGGACCATTTTGTGAAGTTTATAAAATAGGTTGTAAATGTGTAAAATAATTGGAATTGTGGGCTACTTCTAGTATAAAAAGAATTCGACTAGGCTTGGTCAATGAGAAAATTCAGTGAAAATCGATTTCCAAGCCTAAGGGTAAAATCATAATTTTGCGAAAGTTTAGGGGCAAAATGGTCATTTGGCCAAAGTATAAATTATGGAATGTATTGGTTAATATGATGATTAAAATAGTGGATTTTATTATTTTACATCAAGAAAATCGAGATTCAGGCTTAAATCGGGAAAGTACGAGATTATAGACTAAAATGAAATAATTAGTTGTGCTCGGATTCAAGGTAAGTTCGTATGATAATAATAATGTAATGTTATTTTTGAATTGTAATTCTTTACTATTATTGCATAAATTGTATGATTTAATACATTGGAAAAGTTGATGGAACGGTGTACATGATGTGGAAATATGACATGGAATAATGTTACATGAAATGTAAGAAAACGATGATATATGACAAGTGATATAGGAAATAGGTGATATATATATGTTTAAATGTTTTATTGTTATCATGTATCATAATCTTACATGTTACCATGAAAGTATAAACAATGTGATATAAGAGTAACCTGCATTATGAGCAAGTGCGATGACATCGGGTTAGATATGAAATCCCGTTGAACCTCAGGAATAGTATTGGATACAAAAGGTATATCATGAGGAACTATCTGGTCTGAACTCATTAGTTGTGTCCGAGTTCATGAGATAAATATTATATGTAATGTGATTCTGAGTACTGACTTCGTGACCAAACCCATGAGTAACTCGTTGAGCGAGCATTTCATGTCAACGCTATATAGGTCCGGGTGCTGACTTTGTGTATAGACCTATGAGTAGCTCAATGAGTGGATGTTACATGATAGTGCTATGGGGTCCGGGTACTAACTTATGAATAGACCCGTGACTAGCTCAAAATGCGAGCATTACATAGTATGAGGTAGCTCTATCTTCTTACATGACACTTAGATGCAAACTTCCCATGCATCCAATAGTATTTCGAGTGTTCAACGGGTAATGCAATAGATAATGTGATGAAAGACCCAAGGAGGGCATGTTAAAGAAGGTATGGTTATGTGATATACTACGAGTGAGTACAGGAATGTACGCTAAACTCATGAGCAATGCCTTATGAAGAATGACTTATGCTGAGAAAGTTTATGCATTTGTATATATATGAACATATGATAAGTATGCAAAAAGGCTTGAATGATGAATAATATTCATGGTTATGTTATTATGCCTTTGGGTAATTGAACATGGAATCCACGAAATGGTGAGTTCATGATTAGTTGAAAATGAACTTATGATAGTTATCATCATATTGCACTAAAATAGTTTTAGGCAGCAGCAGTAGTCTGACTTTGAAAATACACCAAAAATAGTGGAAAGTGAGTTAGAGATTGAATAAAATATAGAATTAAAGCTTATCTAGTCTAGTTTATTATGAAGGTAACGATGTAAGAAAAAGAATTTCATATTATGAGATAATTGAATTTGTGTGAGACAAAGTTAGAACTATTTTGAAATCCCCTATCTTGAATTTGGAAAATCACTAAAAATTGTACAAGAATAATTACGGGTTAGAATTTATATGAAGAAATTCTTACTAAGTCTATTTTCAAGATAAATAGACTAGAATACCATCTGTATCCCGTACTACGAGATAAATTCATTTTATTAAAAAAAGGTCGAAGCTATCAAATAGCAGAATAGGGGTAATTTTGAATAATAAAATGTACTTATTGGCTAGACCAAAAATTTTGAAATTTTTATGATAACAAGATATGTGAGTCTAGTTTTAGGGAAAATTAGCTGATCTGAATTTGGAGTTCCTTAACTCTAAATATAAATAATTTAGTGACCATGACTCGAGAAAATAGCTTGACCTAAACATCAATAAAAATACAAATATGGTTGTATTACCTTGAGAAGCAAGTTAATAAATTGCTTATTATTTTCATACGGTCTTACTAAGCTATAAAGCTTACCCCTTTCCTTTCCATTTTTTTTAGTGTTGTTAGGTTAGCTCGGGGTTGGAGATTGTCGGAGACAGCATCACACTATCAAGCCATCGCTTTTAGGGTATCGATGAATCTTAAACATCGTCAAGTGAGTAGCATGTATAGGGACTTAGTAATTGATATATGTTCTTATGATTTGGCCACGATTTTGGCTTATATTAGTGCATTGTATATAGCCATGAGATGTGGCTTGTGATAGTCATGGCTATCCAAGCTAAGTATCAATGCCTTGTGATGTGGTCATGTGATTATATTTGTTTGATATGAATGGTTAGTATTATGGTATGTGTGTTTCATGAATGCCTTATGACCAAACGATGTGGTTACAATCAGAGAATAAAAGTGTGATATGGCAATAAGTCCATAATGCTTGAACATGAAATTGATGTGGAATGACGTAGGCAAGCATGGTATAAGTGTATAAGTGATAATCAAAATGACATGTTCAATTGATTGTGAATTGGTGTGTTTAGAATTGGTATAAAATTAGTAAGCAAAACACATGTATGATGACATATGAATATTACAATTGAGTCTTAATGGATGATGTTTAATCATTTACTTGATGCTACATTATATGTGTCTATAATGTATTTAAGTGTGTGAGGTATTAATGGTAACAAAAAGGCTTGGAAACTAGCCTAAGTGTTAGCCACCGGGCAGAGACGCAGCCATGTGTCTTAGCCGTGTGGAGGACACGGCCTAGCATATGGGCGTGCGGCCTGGCCGTGTGGTTCAATTCATTTTGCTGACGTTATAAACAGAGAGTTACACGGCCTGAGGACAAGGGCATGTTGAAGACACACGGGCGTGTGACCCTGTTTCTTGAAAATTTTTCTAAGTGTTTCCAAAACTTTCCAATGTTCTCAGTTTTGTCCCAAACCGCATTTAATGTATGTTTAGAGCCTCGATTGCTCGAGTAAGGGACATTATACATGTGATTGAATGTTTTTGATTTAAATGAAAATTTTATGGCCTGATTTCATGAAATTGTGTACGTTTAGGTCCGATAATGCCTCAAACCCTATCTCGCGTCTGATACGGGTAAGGAGTGTTACATTTATTGGTATCAGAGCTATAGTTTAGTTAGTTCTTGGACTAACCTGGCATGCATGAGAGTCTAGCTATACATGGCACATATCTGTGATAGTGTGATGTCTCCCAACGTGAATAAGAACCAGCTTGTGTAGATAAGGTACTCTCCAACTGTAACATCCCGAAATAGGGCCTAAACAGAACAGTGGTTACGAAACCATAAATCCAAGGTAGAAAAATTTATTTTATTATTATTTTGAGGTTCATGATATGATTGCATGATTGTGTGAAAATTTCGTGATGAAATTCTATGCATAAAGTGCTTAAGTTGAGATTAGGGACTAAATCGAATAATTTGCAAAACTTGCATTCTAGAAGTTTTTAGTATGAAATTGCTTTGGAATATTAATTAGGAGGGTTTAAATAAAATTTGACCAATTTCTAAGTTCATTGACAAAATAGGACATGGATGGAATTTTTGAAAGTTTAATAAGGAAGGGCATTTTGGTCATTTGGATATTAAATGAAATAAAAAGGGAAAAACAACACAAAATTCATCATCTTCTTCATTAGCACGAAATTTCAAGGGTTCCCCATAGCTAGGGTTTGTTTCAAGCTTTCACGCTCCATAGTAAGTGATTCCAAGCCCCGTTTTTAATGTTCTTTACGTTTTCGGAGTCCCGATAGCTCGATAAAGCTTATGCTAGCAATAATTTAAGTTAGGGTTCATATTTGGAAAAATACCCATAGGTGAAAAGTGTTTATTTTGATGTTTTATGATAGAATACGAGGTTTCAAATTATGTTAGACAACTTGTGCTACTCGGTTTTAAGTGAAAACGAGTAAAAGGGCTTAATCGGTAAAAATACCTAATAGTCATAAGTACATGTTAGAGTGTGAATTTGATGTTGTCATAGAAGGGAAAAATGATCAGCATGTCATAAATCATAAGAAAATAGGATGAAGTTGAAATTACGAGCCTTGGGGAAAAAGTGAAAATATGTGAAAGTTTAGGGGCAAAAATGTAATTTTGGCAAAGTTTGGGTCAAGGACTGTTTTGATAAATGTGAATATTAAATAATTTAAATTTGCTATTATAGATCAAGAAGAGCGAAATTCGGGAGTAGATCGAGGAAAAGAAAAAGTAAAGGACTAAATTGTAAAGTTTAGTCACAATTTGTATCGAG
Organism: Gossypium hirsutum; assembly: GCF_007990345.1. Lineage (NCBI taxonomy): Eukaryota > Viridiplantae > Streptophyta > Magnoliopsida > Malvales > Malvaceae > Gossypium > Gossypium hirsutum. Next base: position 91,743,901 of record NC_053424.1, read on the forward strand.
GTAAGTTTACAGTAAATAAATGCAATATTCTTTTATTTTACATTATTATTGTCAATTTCCAGCATTTATATACTTATTTTTTAAGAATATTTAAAGTCAAATTAAAGGCGAAGTGGCAGAGAAAAAGCATTAGGAAGCCCCTTTTGAACCTTAAGAATGTTAGGATATTGGGGTTGACAGGACAGGAGAGGACAGAAATGAGCCATGTAAGTCCATATCAGATATATGGCTTTGGAGACAGGAATGAGCCAAGTAAGCCCATATTAGATATATATATGGCATTGGAGACAGGAATAATTCATGTAAGTCCATGTCGAAGACATGGCATTGGCAGGATATTGATAGATAGGAACGACCCTAGTATTCTTAGTATTCCGAGTGGTTCAACGGGTCATTGCACACGTTAAATTATAGTGAATTATCAGCAAAAGGGAAGGTAGATTATATTTATGAATAGTGAAAGGTCAGGTAAGAAAGAATGTAAGTGAGTAAAGAAAAAGGTAGAAAATGAGAAGTAAAGAAAGTTTATGAGGCTAGGTGACATGATGTATAATTATTCATTATGTTGAATGTTGTAATTTATTTGCTTGTGAGATTACTAAGCCTAGTGCTTACTCTCTTTATTTTCTTTTTCTTATAGTTTTGATCAAGCCACTCGGGGATCGAAGGAAACGTCGGAGACCCGATCACACTAGCAAAGAAATCACATTGGTATAGTTAGACGTTTCGTTTTGTGTATGGCATGTATAGGAACTTGGTTTCTTTTGATATGATATGATCAATGAATGATGTGTAAATACTTTCTAGTGATTAGCTAATAGAATGGCTGATGATATACATGTTTAATAGTATGTATGATTAAGTAGTAACTATCACTTGAAAACTATGAAAAATGTTAAAGTAACTTAAAAACGGATCAAGTATCAGAAATAACGTGACTTTGAAAAATCAAAAAAAAAAATTTAGAGACATGGTTTGATGGTGAATAATATATGAAATTAAAGCTCATTGTTTCTATTTTCATATGGAATAAGCAAAATAGGTAAAGGTTTTGTATTTTATAAGATATCTGAGTTTTAGTGAAATAGGGCCAGAGCGATTTTTGGATCCCCTATTCCAACTTTGGAAATTCACCATAAATTTTACAAAAATAATTAGGTGGTTTAATTTATATGGTTAGAATCCTTATTGAATCTAGTTTTAAGAGAAACAAACGGTAGAGTCATATGAATTTTTTACAAGGATAAAAGTGGTTCGTAGTAAGTAGAGGTTATTGCAGTCGAATTCTGAAACAGGGGTAACTTTAACTAATAAACTGTACTAATTGGCTAAGTAAAAAATTCTAGAAAAAAATTAGTAGATATATATATGAGTCTAGTGTCAAGAAAAATTTACGGATTTTAGTTTTGAGTTTTGAAACTTGAGAAATTAATTTTTAAGCAACCATGACGTAGAAAAATAGTTTATTCCAAAAATTGGTTTAGAGTTGTTTAAAAGGTAAGATAAGTTTAGTAACACCTCAAGCTTGACTTCGGTGACGGTTTCGGGCATGGGGACGTTACATTTATTGGTATCAGAGCCAGGTTTAGTCGGTTCTTGGAACAGTTAGTGTGAGTAAAAGTCTAGCTATACATGCCATACCTGTATTTTGATAGTGTGACGACTTCTGACGATTTTTAAATATTTTGTTTTATAGTAATGGATCCCGAGTGAGCTGGTGATGATGATGTAGAAAGTAATACGCCTGCTCCCGCGGAAGGGGCAGCGCCATCTGAGAATAGGCCAGTAACAGTTGATTAGGGAGGAGTGACTCGAGAAGTTCTCTTCCAAGCTTTGAATGATTGGTTTGCTGAGTTCATTCGTACGAATCCAGCATTTAGACCTCCACCCCCTCATGATTCTCAGGCTACCCATGTAGCTCAAGCTCCCCCAGTCACAGGTACAGTGATAAGAGAAAAGCCACCAGTTGATAGAATCAGGAAACAAGGGGTAGAAGAGTTCCGAGCAACAAAAGATGATGATGTAGAAAGAGCAGAATTTTGGTTAGAAAATACTATCAGAGTCTTTGACGAATTATCTTGTACACCCGAGGAATGTATGAAATGTGTAATATCACTTCTTAGAGACTCAGCCTACCACTGGTGGAAGACACTTGTATCAATTGTACGAAAGGAGAGGGTCACTTGGGATTTCTTTCAGGAGGAATTTCATAAAAAGTACATCAGTCAGAGGTTTATTGACCAGAAGAGAAAGGAATTCCTGGAATTGAAACAAGGTAATATGACGGTGACCGATTATGAGCGCAAATTTGTCAGGCTTAGTAAATATGCTCAAGAATGTGTGTCCACAGAGTCTATCATGTGTAAAAGGTTTGAGGATGGGTTAAATGATAATATCCGACTGTCAGTGGATGTCCTAGAAATAAAAGAGTTTGTTATTTTAGTTGAGAGAACCTGTAAGGCAGAGGAGCTGTTAAAAAGAAAAGGCAAAGTTGAGACAAAGACACAAGATACAAGGAAGAGACAGATGAGCAGGTCATTCCAGGCTACATCCAAAAGGCCAAAGGAGTTTTCTACCAGATCTAGTTTCTCAACCGGGTATTCTAGTCAGAATAGAGGCAGCAGATTTAAGGATCCGAAGGCTCAGACCACCTCGACTGTGAGTGTAGGTAATGTTGGACAGGGTAGATCAGGGTGTCCATGGTGTGGTAGACTTCATTATGGTCCTTTTCGGGCAGGCGAAAATGTTTGTTATAAATGTGGTGCTCCAGATCATTTTGTACGAGAATGTCCAGAGGTGGCTAATCGAGAGATAACACAGAGTGCTAGATCCGGAAATGCTTCTACTAGAGGCAGATCACCGAGGCAACCGGGAGTAGGAGCATGTAACAGAGGTACCTCAAGAGATTCGGCTGTGAGACCAGATGCTAGAGCCCCTGCAAGGACTTATGCTATTCGTGCACGCGAAGAGGCATCCTTCCTCGATGTGATTACAGGTACATTTTCTCTACATGATATTAATGTCATTGCTTTGATTGATCCAGGTTCAACTCATTCATATGTTTGCAAGAAATTGATACCTAGTATAAGTATGCCTATAGAATCTACAGAATTTGTGATTAAAGTATCGAATCCATTAGGCAAGCATGTATTAGTAGATAAAGTATGTAGAAATTGTCCTTTGATGATTAGAGGCTACTGTTTTCCGGCCGATCTCATGCTATTGCCATTTGATGAGTTTGATGTGATTCTTGGTATGGATTGGTTGACTACACATGATGTGATAGTGAATTGTGGAAAGAAATTCATTGAGTTGAAGTGTGAAAATGGTGAAATTCTTCGGGTTAATTCAGAAGAGTCAGATAGTTCATTTCCCATAATTTCTGTTATGTCTGCTCAGAAATGTTTGAGAAAAAGGTATGAAGCTTATCCTGCTTTTGTGTTGAACACTAAAGATCCAGAATTGAAAATTGAATCAGTACTTGTGGTATGTGAGTTTCCCGATGTGTTTCCGGAAGAACTACCAGGTTTGCCTCCTGTTAGAGAAGTTGAGTTTGGTATTGAGTTGATTCCAGGTACCACGCCTATTTCTATTGCTCCTTATAGAATGGCTCCATTGGAATTGAAAGAATTGAAAGCTCAGTTGCAGGAATTAATAGATAAAGGCTTTGTAAGACCCAGTAGTTCACCATGGGGTGCACCAGTGCTATTTGTGAAAAAGAAAGACGGATCGATGAGATTGTGCATAGATTATCGGCAACTTAACAAGGTAAAAGTAAAGAACAAGTATCCATTGCCTAGAATTGATGATTTGTTTGATCAATTGAAGGGAGCTACTGTGTTCTCCAAGATAGATTTGAGATCCGGATACTATCAGTTGCGAGTTAAAGAGTCAGATGTCCTGAAGACTGCTTTCCGGACTAGGTATGGTCATTATGAGTTCCTTGTGATGCCATTTGGCTTGACTAATGCTCCTGCCATTTTCATGGACTTAATGAACCGAATTTTCAGACCGTACTTGGATAAGTTTGTAGTTGTGTTCATTGATGATATCTTGATTTATTCTCATGATGAGACTAAGCATGCAAAGCATTTGAGAATAGTTTTATAGATTCTAAGAGATAATAAGTTGTATGCCAAGTTTAGCAAAAGTGAGTTCTGGTTACGAGAAGTTGGTTTTCTTGGACATATTGTCTCAGGTGAAGGTATTAAGGTTGATCCGAGCAAGATTTCAACCATTGTTGATTGGAAGCCTCCTAGAAATGTATCAGAAGTTAGAAGTTTTCTTGGTCTTGCCGGATATTATAGACGAATTGTAGAGGGATTTTCCATGATAGCTACCCCGCTGACAAGATTGCTGCGAAAGGATGTCAAGTTTGAATGGACTGAGAAGTGTCAACAGAGTTTTGACAAGTTAAAAGATTGTTGACTAAATCTCCTGTTTTAGTACAACCAGAACCAGGTAAGGAGTTTGTGATTTACAGTGATGCGTCCATGAATGGACTTGGTTGTGTACTTATGCAAGAAGGGAAGGTAATTGCTTATGCCTTTAGACAGCTAAAGCCACATGAGAAGAACTATCCGACACATGATTTAGAGCTAGCTGCCATTGTTTTCGTGCTGAAGATTTGGAGACATCATTTGTACGGTGAGAAGTGCCACATATTCACTGATCACAAAAGTTTGAAATATTTGATGACTCAAAAAGATTTGAATTTGAGGCAAAGAAGATGGTTAGAGTTGATTAAAGATTATGAGCTAGTGATCGATTATCACTCAGGTAAGGCAAATGTTGTTGCTGATGCTTTGAGTAGGAAATCTTTATTTGCATTAAGAGCTTTGAACACTAGTCTAGCCTTATCAGATGATGGTTTTATCTTAGCTGAGTTGAGAGCTAAACCGATGTTTCTTGAAGAAATTTGTGAAGCTCAAAAAAATGGCAATGAGTTGTTAGCCAAAAGAGATCAGTGTGAGTCGGATATAGAGTCAGATTTTCAAATTAGTTCTGACGGTTGTTTGATGTTCCGAGACAGGGTATGCGTACCGAAGAATGATGAGCTTATTCGAAAGATCTTACAGGAAGCACATAGTAGTTCTTTGTCTATCATCCAAGTAGTACAAAGATGTATAATGATTTGAAGAAAATGTACTGGTGGGTAGGAATGAAAAGGGACATTTCAAAGTTTGTTTTTAGATGCTTGATTTGTCAGCAGGTAAAGGCCGAACATCAGGCACCTTCAGGTTTATTGCAGCCTGTGCTAGTCCCTGAGTGGAAATGGGATCGAGTTACTATGGATTTTGTGACAGGATTGCCGTTTACACCGAGAAAGAAAGATGCAGTATGGGTTGTGATTGATAAGTCAACAAAGTCAGCTCATTTTATCCCAATTCGTATGGATTATTCACTTGACAAGTTGGCCGAGTTGTATATTTCAGAGATAGTCAGACTACATGGGGTACCATTATCGATCATTTCAGACAGAGATCCAAGATTTACTTCACAGTTTTGGAAGAAATTACAGAAGGCTTTGGGCATTAAGTTGAGTTTTAGTACAGCTTTCCATCCTCAAACCGACGGTCAGTCAAAGAGAGTCATTCAGGTACTTGAAGATATGCTTAGATGTTGTGTACTGGAATTTCAAGGCAGTTGGGAAAAATATTTACCATTAGTAGAGTTTGCCTACAATAATAGTTATCAGTCGAGTTTGAAGATGGCACCTTATGAAGCTTTGTATGGACGTAAATGTCGCACACTTTTGTATTGGACAAAGCTTAAGGAAAATCAGATTTACGGGGTTGATCTAGTTAAGGAAACAGAAGAGAAAGTAAAAATCATCAGAGATTGCTTGAAAGCAGCTTCAGACAGACAAAAGTCATATGCAGATTTGAAGAAAAAAGTGATTGAGTATCAAGTTGGTGACAAAGTTTTTTTGAAAGTATCCCTGTGGAAGAAAGTTCTCAGATTTGGCAAGAAAGGCAAACTAAGTCCACGTTTTATTGGACCGTTTGAAGTGATTGAGGGAGTCGGACCATTAGCATATCGGTTAGCTTTGCCGATTGAGTTAGAGAAGATTCATAATGTATTTCATGTGTCTACGCTACGTCATTATCGTTCAGATCTGTCACATGTGATTTCTCAGACAGAGGTTGAGATTCAGCCAGACATGACTTACGGTGAAGAACCGGTAAAGATTCTAGCTCGAGAGGTAAAGCAATTAAGGAACAAAAGTATTGCACTTGTGAAAGTACTATGGAATAGACATGGGGTAGACGAGGCTACATGGGAACCCGAAGAGGCTATGCAAAAACAGTACCCAAATCTCTTCAGTGGTAAGATTTTCGGGGACGAAAATCCCTAAAGGGGGGAGAAATGTAACATCCCGAAATAGGGCCTAAATGAAACAGTGGTTGCGAAACCAAAAATTCGAGGTAGAAAAAATTATTTTATTATTATTTTGAGGTTCATGATATGATTGCATGATTGTGTGAAAATTTCATGATAAAATTCTATGCATAAAGTGCTTAAGTTGAGATTAGGGACTAAATCGAATAATTTGCAAAACTTGCATTCTAGAAGTTTTTAGTATGAAGTTGCTTTGGAATATTAATTAGGAGGGTTTAAATAAAATTTGACCAATTTCTAAGTTCATGAACAAAATAGGATATGGATGGAATTTTTGAAAGTTTAATAAGAAAGGGCATTTTGGTCATTTGGATATTAAATGAAATAAAAAGGGAAAAATAGCACAAAATTCATCTTCTTCTTCATTAGCACGAAATTTCAAGGGTTCTCCATAGCTATGGTTTGTTTCAAGCTTTCAAGCTCCACAGTAAGTGATTCCAAGCCCCGTTTTTAATGTTCTTTACGTTTTCGGAGTCCCGGTAGCTCGATAAAGCTTATGCTAGCAATAATTTAAGTTAGGGTTCATATTTGGAAAAATACCCATAGGTGAAAAGTGTTTATTTTGATGTTTTATGATAGAATATGAGGTTTTAAATTATGTTAGACAACTTGTGCTACTCGGTTTTAAGTGAAAACGAGTAAAAGGGCTTAATCGGTAAAAATACCTAAAGTCATAAGTACATGTTAGAGTGTGAATTTGATGTTGTCATAGAAGGGAAAATTGATCAGCATGTCATAAAACATAAGAAAATAGGATGAAGTTTAAATTATGAGCCTTTGGGAAAAAGTGCAAATATGTGAAAGTTTAGGGGTAAAAATGTCATTTTGCCAAAGTTTGGGTCAATGACTGTTTTGATAAAGGTGAATATTAAATAAGTTAAATTTGCTATTATAGATCAAGAAGAGCGAAATTCGGGAGTAGATCGGGGAAAAGAAAAAGTAATGGACTAAATTGTAAAGTTTAGTCACAATTTGTATCGAGGTAAGTTTACAGTAAATAAATGCAATATTCTTTTATTTTACATTATTATTGTCAATTTCCAGCATTTATATACTTATTTTTTGAGAATATTGAAAGTCGAATTAAAGGCGAAGTGACAGAGAAAAGGCATTAGGAAGCCCCGTTTGAACCTTAGGAATGTTAGGATATTGGGGTTGACAGGACAGGAGAGGACAGAAATGAGCCATGTAAGTCCATATCAGATATATGGCTTTGGAGACAGGAATGAGCCAAGTAAGCCCATATTAGATATATATATGGCATTGGAGACAGGAATAATTCATGTAAATCCATGTCGAAGACATGGCATTGGCAGGATATTGATAGACAGGAACGACCCTAGTATCCTTAGTATTCCGAGTGGTTCAACGGGTCGTTGTACACGTTAAATTACAGTGAATTATCAGAAAAAGGGAAGGTAGATTATATTTATGAATAGTGAAAGGTCAGGTAAGAAAGAAGGTAAGTGAGTAAAGAAAAAGGTAGAAAATGAGAAGTAAAGAAAGTTTATGAGGCTAGGTGACATTATGTTGAATGTTGTAATTTATTTGCTTGTAAGCTTACTAAGCCTAGTGCTTACTCTCTTTATTTTCTTTTTCTTATAGTTTTTATCAAGCCACTCGGGGATCGAAGGAAACGTCGGAGACCCGATCACACTATCGAAGAAATCACATTGGCATAGTTAGATGTTTCGTTTTGTGTATGGCATGTATAGGAACTTGGTTTCTTTTGATATGAAATGATTAATGAATGATGTGTAAATACTTTCTAGTGATTAGCTAATAGAATGGCTGATGATATACATGTTTAATAGTATGTATGATTAAGTAGTAACTATCACATGAAAACTATGAAAAATGTGAAAGTAACTTAAAAATGGATTCAAGTATCAGAAATAACGTGACTTTGAAAAATCACAAAAAAACTGTAGAGACATGGGTTGATGGTGAATAATATATGAAATTAAATCTCATTGTGTCTATTTTTATATGGAATAAGCAAAACAGTTAAAGGTTTTGTATTTTATAAGATATCTGAGTTTTAGTGAAATAGGGCCAGAGCGATTTCTGGATCCCCTGTTCTATCTTTCGAAATTCACCATAAATTTTACAAAAATAATTAGGTGGTTTAATTTATATGGTTGGAATCCTTATTGAATCTAGTTTTAATAGAAACAAACGTCATAGTCATATGAATTTTGTACAGGGAGAAAAGTGGTTCGTAGTAAGTAGAGGTTATTGCAGTCGAATTCTAAAACAGGGGTAACTTTAACTAATAAACTGTACTAATTGGCTAAGTCAAAAATTATAGAAAAAATTTAGTAGATATATATATGAGTCTAGTTTCAGGAAATATTTACGGATCTTAATTTTTAGTTTTGAAACTCAAGAAATGAATTTTTAAGCAACCATGACGTAGAAAAATAGTTTATTCAAAAAATTAAAATAGTGGTTTAGAGTTGTTTAAAAGGTAAGATAAGTTTAGTAACACCTCAAGCTTGACTCCAGTGACGGTTTCGGGCATGGGGGCGTTACACCAACCGAGTTACACCGAATCACATAAATAAAGATATTAAGGTATTCAAATAAAGTGCAATTATGATGAGTTGAAACTCGGAAAGGTATATGAATAAGAATTCATGAAATGTATATATATACATATTTGTGATATGAGAAACATGAAATAGAATGTGTACGCGGCATAATGAGCTTATCAGTGATTGATTGGAAATCCCATGGTGTATATGATTGATTTCTTCGAGTGAATGCATGTGTTTAGAAAACTTACTCGAAATACAGGTAAAAATAATGTTCATGTGTAATTAATTGAATGATTATGATTGGCAAGCCCGTATAGCTTGAGTGAATGTGTTAAATTGTTTGGATAGATTTATATGAGTGTAGTGACATGCGTATGATGATGTGTGAGGTTGAAGTTTCGATTGCAATGTATTCAACCATGTTTGGTGACTCTCATATGATATTATGTTCTTGATATGTTAAATTAAGTGAATAAGAAGAGAAAAGTTATCCAGAATTCATAGAATGTATGCATAAGTGAACTTAAGCGAATAAGATAATCGAAAAATTGTGAAATACAATTATGAACTATAATTTTTTCTGAAATGAATGGTATGCTTGTGCAGTTGTTGCTATGATGATGAAATAGTGTTATATGCATATGCATATGAGGGGCGAGTTAGGGACCTTACAACCCCACCCCCTTACCAGAGTGGTGTTTATGAAGGATTTTATGAGATTTGTGGGATAAGCGCACAAGTGTGAAACCAAAGAGTTCAACTGTAGAATGATTATAAATATGGTCAGAATTTGTGAATGAGTTGATAAGTAAAGAAAGAACTAGAAAAGTATCAGATTAATTTAAGTATTATTCGGTTTATGAAACATCACAATGAGAGAAGAACTTAACTTTGGTAAATCAACTTATTAAGACACGATGTTGAAACAATGTAGTAATCGGAATCCCTTCTGAACCTATTTTCCTCAGTGAAAGGAATAATACGGGATTTGTGATGACATAAATAGTTGAGGGAATAATATTTGAAGGGTAAGATATCTGAGTGTAACAGTTATGGCTGAATAGATTTCAGCAGCTTCTTCTGAGGTATTCTATAAGTTTAATTGTTATTGGGATTATTCCTATGGCTATTACTCTTCTGATAAAATCCTTGTTCTATGTGAATATTTTCTAATCATGATGTATAGATGAAAGTATTGATAGTCCGATTGGTATATAACCTGTATTGCTCTATTTCTCTCTGGCATTCTATTACATTTCATCTATTGGGACTTTATGAGAAAATACACATGATGTTATAATTCTGTTTCTTCTAATTGGTGTTCTATTTGATACATATGTGGGAAGGTATATTATCCTTGTTGCATTTAATTCTAGTAGATTGGATTGATGTATTCTTCTAGACTTCTGTTCTTTGAGGAATTATCGAGATTCTTCATATTTTTCTTATGAGTGATGTTCTGGGTCTTTCATTATGATATTGTATCTTGGATTTCCGTATCTTGGATTTCTTTATCTAAGATTTCTTTATCTTGGACTTCTTTATCTTGGTTTTCATGTCATATCTATTCCATAAATTGTCGATTATGGCTTATATCTAAAATGTGTTCTTTGGCCTATGATGACTATGGTAATTATGATCATGCTTCTAGTTGATTATATTAACATGGTGATTCTAATATCTAGATTTCTCTAAATCTTCGTGAAAAATTTGACACCGGTAAGGACATAAGCAGTGAAAATAGGAATTTCAATTGGTATGATTTAAAGTTGTTATGAATGATAAAGTTATCGCTTTGTGAAAGTTTAACAGTCTATTGCATATTAGTAAAGCTTGACTAGATGGGAACATTGTTAATAGAAGCCTTTGAATTGATTCAGCCTGCATTGGGCAGAGACTTCTGGGTTTCCAGTGATATGTAGACAAATGGTTTACGAAGTGTTATAAGACAAAAAATGCAATGTGATAACTCAAAGTATCTAATGTTGTAGCCAAATCTGAGTTTGAGATAGCGTAGACGACTTGAGTTAGTTATTGTATGATCTTTGAGTAAAGAAAAATGTGGTTGTAAGTGCTTGGGTAGAAAATCCAGAGTCTATATAGAGAGTTTGCAAGAAAACTCATTGGAGTGATGTATTGGTGCTCGAGTTTGGAACTCGAAATTTCTGATCTTTGTGTTTGAATACATAAATTGTTATCAGAATTATTCTTACCTTGAAAGAGAAAAATGTTTTGTGGTTTGTTGCTAAATGTTTGATGAAATCTACAAACCATTTCAATATGTGTTGAATTTTCGCTTAATGGATTAATAGAATCATGTATCTCCGAGATTGTCAGATTTCTAGTATGCTTGTTCTTTGTAAGCGATAGAGATCAAGATTCAGTTGATGTGTCATATGGCGAAGAATTGCTCATGACTTTAGTATGAGAAATTAAAGAGCTAAGAGTTAAGCATAGCCTGAGTAAAAGTTCTTTAGCAATGATTATTAGATAGTGGAGTCTATGTGAAAACCAAACCACTATTCTCGTAAGATTTTTGCGGACGAAAATCTTTAAAGGGGGAGTTGTAACAACCTGATTTTGGGCTTAGTCAGAACAGTGGTTTTGAAACCACAAATCCGAGATCAATAAATTATTTTAATATTATTTTATGTGTTATAGCATGATTATATGAGTGCATGAAAATTTTGGTGAATTAATTTTAGCGTTTGTGAGCTTAATTGCGAAAAAGGACTAAATGTACAAAGGGCAAAAGTTTTATTTTACTACCCAAATATGTTAAATAGCTAGGGAACCAAAATTGGAGGTCTTTAAAGGGCAAATAGGCCCTTTTGGGGAGTGATGGCCGGCCATAGGGACAAAACAAATTGAAAAGTCAAAGGTTGGTGGCATTAAGTGAATTTTTTGGTAATAAAATAAAATAAGGAAAAAGTTTGTCATCTTTTTCATTTCTTCTTCTTCAAACACCAAAAATGGCAGCAAACATGGGGGTTTTGAAGCTCAAATTTTTAGCAACTTAAATCCTTTGCTTGTAAGTGAAATTAGTGGTTGTTTTTGTTTATTTTTGTATTTTTGGAACCCTTGTAGCTTAATCTAGCTAATGGGGGAATTATTTTACAAAATGGTTGAAAGTCTAGGGTTTTTCCATGAGAGAATTTATGTTGTTTGATGAATTTTTATGGAAGAAAATGAGTCTTGGTTGTGTAATAAACAACATTTGTGAAAGGATTTTCATGAAAACACCTAAAAGGACCATTTTGTGAAGTTTATAAAATAGGTTGTAAATGTGTGAAATAATTGGAATTGTGGGCTGATTCTAGTATAAAAAGAATTTTACTAGGTTTGGTTAGTGAGAAAATTCGATGAAAATTGATTTACGAGCCTAGGGGTAAAATCATAATTTTGTGAAAGTCTAAGGGCAAAATGGTCATTTGGCCAAAGTATAAATTATGGAATGCATTGGTTAATATGATGATTAAAATAGTGGATTTTATTATTTTAGATCAAGAAAATCGAGATTCGGGCTTAAATCGGGAAAGTACGAGATTATGGACTAAAATGAAATAATTAGCTGTGCTCGGATTTGAGATAAGTTCGTATGATAATAACAATGCAATGTTATGTTTGAATTGTAATTCTTTACTACTATTACATAAATTGTATGATTGAATGCATTGGAAAAGTTGATGGAATGGTGTACATGATGTGGAAATATGACATGGAAAAATGTTACATGAAATGCAAGAAAACGATGATATATGACAAGTGATATAGGAAATAGGTGATATATATATGTTTAAATGTTTTATTGTTATCATGTATCATAATCTTACTTGTTACCACGAAAGTATAAATAATGTGATATAAGAGTAACCTACATAATGACCAAGTGCGACGACATCGGGTTAGATATGAAATCCCGTTGAACCTCAAGAATAGTATTGGATACAAAAGGTATATCATGAGGAACTATGTGGTCTGAACTCATGAGTTGTGTCTGAGTTCATGAGATAAATGTTATATGTAATGTGGGTCTGGGTACTAACTTTGTGACTGAGCGAGCATTTCATGTCAACGTTATATTGGTCTGGGTGCTGAATTTGTGTACAGACCTGTGAGTAGCTCAATGAGCCGGTGTTACATGATAGTGCTATGGGGTCCGGGTACTAACTGATGAATAGACCTGTGAGTAGCTCAAAATGCGAGCATTACATAGTATGAGGTAACTCTGGCTTCTTACATGGCACTTAGGTGCAAAATTCTCGTGTATCTAACTGTATTCCGAGTGTTCAATGGGTAATACAATGGATAATTTGATGAAAGACCCAAGGAGGGCATGTTAAAGAAGGTATGGTTATGTGATATACTACGAGTGAGTACAGGTATGTGCGCTAAACTCATGAGCAATGCCTTGATGAAGAATGATTTCTGGTGAGAAAGTTTTTGTATATGTATATATAAGAACATATGATACGTATGGAAAAAGGCTTGAATGCTGAATAATCTTTATGGTTATGTTATTATGTCTTTGGGTAATTGGATATGGAATCCACGAAATGGTGAGTTCATGATTAGTTGAAAATGAACTTATGATAGTTATCATCATATTGCACTAAAATAGTTTTGGACAGTAGTAGTAGTCCAACTTTGAAAATACACCAAAAATAGTGGAAAGTGAGTTAGAGATTGAATACATATGGAATTAAAGCTTATCGAGTCTAGTTTCTTATGAAGGTAAAGGTGTAAGCGAAAGAATTTCATATTTTGTTGAATTTGTGTGAGACAGAGTCAGAACAATTTTGAAATCCCTTGTCTTGACTTTGGAAAATCACTAAAAATTGTACAAGAATAATTATGGGTTAGAATTTTTATGACTAAATTCTTACTACGTCTGTTTTCAATAGAAATAGGTGGGAACACTATCTAAATCTCGTACTAAGAGATAAATGAATTTTAGTATAAAAAGATCGAAGCTGGCAAATAGCAGCATAGGGGTAACTTTGAAGAATAAACTGTACTTATTGGTTGGACCAAAAATTCTAAAAATTTTATGGTAAGAAGATATGTGAGTCTAGTTTAAAGGAAAATTAGAGAATCTTAATTTAGAGTTCCGTAACTCCAGATACAAATAGTTTAGTGACCATGACTAGAGAAAATAGCTTGAGATGAACATCAATAAATGTATAAATATGGTTGTATTACCTTGAGAAGCAAGTTAATAAATTGCTTATTATTTTCATAGGGTCTTACTAAGCTGTAAAGCTTACCCCTCTCCTTTTCATTTCTTTTAGTGTTGTCAAGTTAGCTCAGGGTTGGAGATCATCGGAGGCAGCATCACACTATCAAGCCATCGCTTTCGAGGTATCGATGAATCTTAAACGCCTTCAAGTGAGTGGCATGTATAGGGACTTAGTTATTGATATGTGTTCTTATGATTTGGCAAAAATGTTGGCTTATATTAGTACATTGTATTTAGCCATGAGATGTGGCTTATGATGGTCATGGCTTGTAAGCCTATTTATCCAAGCTAAGTATTAATGCCTTGTGATGTGGTCATGTGATTATATTTGTTTGATTTGAATGGTTAGTATTACAGTATGTGTGTTTGATGAATGTCTTTTGACCAAACGAAGTGGTTATAATCAGAGAATAAAAGTGTGATATGGCAATAAGTCAATAATGCTTGAACATGAAATTGGTGTGGAATGACGTAGGCAAGCATGGTAAAAGTGTATAAGTGATAATCAAAATGACATGTTCAATTGATTGTGAATTGGTGTGTTTAGACTTGGTATAAAATGAGTAAGCAAAACATATGTATGATGACATATGAATATTACAGTTGAGTCTTAATGGAGGAGGTTTAATCATTTACTTGATGCTACATTATATGTGTCTATAATGTATTTAAGTGTGTGAGGTATTAATGGTAACGGAATGACTTGAAAAATAGTCTATGTGCTAGCAACACGGGCAGAGACACGGCCATGTGTTTCATCCGTGTAGAGGACACGGCGTGTGGCCTGGTCGTGTGGTTCAATTCATTTTGCTGACATCATAAACGGAGAGTTACACGTCCTGAGGACACGGGCGTGTGACCCTGTGTCTTGAAATTTTTTCTAAGTTTACCCAAAACTTTTCAAAGTTCTTGGGTTAGTCCCAAACCACCTTTAATGCATGTTTAGAGCCTCGGTAGCTCGTGTAAGGGACATTATACACGTGATTGTATGTTTTTAATTTAAATGAAAATTTTATGGCTCGATTTCACGAAATTGTGTAAGTTTAAGTCCGATAATGCCTCGAACCCTGTCCCGACGTCGGATATGGGTAAGGGGTGTTACACGTAGAATTAGGGGTGGCAATAATCGTCAGGTAATTTCAAGCTATCCTCCGCAACAACGTGCAATGGGGGTTCTTGTCGTGGCTAATTTCTATACTTGTACTACGAAGACAAGGGAAATGTTTCGAGCCCTAGAAGTGTGAGAGATTAAAATCCCTAATTCCGCGTATGATTTTTTAGTAGCTATGGGCTCACATCATTTGAGCAACACTAGTAACAATAGTTTTCTACTTCCCCTCCACATAATAGAGGTTGGGTTTCACTTGCCTCTTAAACGTTTCCTCTGTGACCTATTTGAAGATTTTGGGATTGCACCTAGCCGATTGTTTGGGTTCTCCTGGTGGATCGTGATGGATTATTTTGTCGACTATTGTCGACGCAATCAGGTACCACTACTCACTGTTTTCCAAAACCTGTACCAATTGAAGGTCCACAACTGAGAGAGATCATTAGGTCTCTACAACTTCACCCCTCGCAAAAGACGTGGATTCTATCATTTCTGACTAGAGTTCTAACCTCCGTTTGAATTGGGGCAAGTATATTAGGGTGAAGTGTAAGCTTACTGATGGCTTCAAGTTTCCCACTGAGTGGTCCTTACCGAGTAAGGACGTATGCTTAATTTAGTGAAACATTATGAAAAGAGTGGGTTGGGGGCAATTTGAAAGGCTTTGCAAGGGACACGTTCTAAATTTGAAAGGTTTCTTGACCGCGAGGAATATATTCTGATTCTATTTGGAAAACTTTAGCCTCAATAAATGGAAACCAGGTGATAATAATGATGTGGCTGATGTCGTTGGGGTGTAGCCTGAGAGATTCATAGCCAAATGGGGCCAAATATGACCTGGGATTGATGCCCTTGGGATACAAAGAAGAACCAAGAAACTATTTCTATAGTTACTGTAAAATAAGGCATTGACCTTGGTTTTCACTGCCTTCACTACATGTGGAAAGTGGTGCGAACCCTAACTTGCTTACTGCTACTACTGATCTTAGAATTGTTGGTGGTGTGAGCACAACTCTCGACATTAAAGACAGTTCAGAGGAGTCTACTAGTTTGTCATGTGAAATCGATGAATATATGGATATGTGAGCTTCTATGCTAGATATGTGCAAGAAGCGCATGACTAATACTGGGGCTGTTAATGTTGTGGTAAGCAGCAAGGAAGACAGTGCAAGATTGAACAATGTCGGAAAAAGAGGATAGACTACGCTGGGCCTTCTGCTATTGTGGTCGCCACTCCTATTTCCCCTGTTACAAGCTCACTCTTTTTCACTCATGTGAGCTCACATGCAATTGTCCATGTAAGTTTATCACTTGTTGTGTAACACCCCTTACCCGAGTCTGAGGCCAAGACAGGGTACGAGGCATTACCGGACTTAAACGTACACAACTATGTAAAATTGGGACATAAAAAAATTTTGTTCAAATCAAAAACATTCATTCATATTCATAATGTCCCTTATACGGGCTTACGAGGCCCAAAACATACATCAGGAGTGGTTCGGGACTAAACCGAGAACTTACGAACTTTTTAAAACACCTAGAAAATTTTCTAGTTTTGGATAGTCACACGCCCGTGTGGGTAAGCCGTGTGGTCACACGTGCTCGTGTGGCTCGGACAGGCCCGTGTCCTCAGCCCGTGTAACTCTCTGTTTATGACGTCAGTAATCTTTTAAGGTCACACGTCCAAGACACACTCCCGTGTGCTAGGCTGTCTCTTCCACACGGCTGTGTCTCTGTCCGTGTGGCCAACACTTAGGCTATTTTCCAAGCCTTAGTCAACATTAATCCCTCACACACTTATACAACATCAAAGGCATATATCATGGCATCCAATTAGAGATTAAACATCCTCAATTAAGTCACAAACATAACATTTGCATGTCATCATACTTGTGTTCCTCATACTCATTTTATATCAAGTCTAGACATACCAAATCATATTCATTTGTCCTTGTCATCTTCATTACCACTTATACCCTTATACCATGGTTGTCTTCATGTTGATATTCTCAACTTAGTCATCTAGCATTCATAGTTATGTCTAATTCATATCCTTAACATCACAAATCACACACTCACATTAACATGTTTCCATAAGGCATTCCACACTAATTTCATTCTTCATTAAAATCATTAACTTACTCTAAATTTACACTTTTATATTAAGAATATGGTCACATCTATTGCTCAAAGTTCATCCATCAAATATGCATACCATATCATACATTCATCAATACCAAGCCATCACAATATGCACATCATCAAGACATTAGATCAATCATGCAAAATCAATTAGGTTTACAACTTAATGATCAAATATAAGCCATATCTCATGGCTTTACACAAATGAATCATTATAAGCCAACTCAATTGGCCAAATCATGAAACACATCATAAAGTACTGAGTCTCTATACATGCCACTCACTTCAAAACAATTAAGGTTTATTAATACCCTAACTTGATAATTTGGTAGTGTGATGCTGCCTCCAACGATCTCCAACCCCGAGCTAACCTGACAACACTAAAGAAATGGAAAGGAGGGGGTAAGCTTTATAACTTAGTAAGTCCTTACAAAAATAATAATAAGAAATTTATTAACGTGCTTTTGCAAAATTCTTACAACATATTCTCATGGTAACACAATCGAAGTTGCACATAATTCAACTATTTGCTCATATTCCAGTCAAGCTGTTTACTCGAGTCATAGTCACTAAATTATTAATATCTTGAGCTACAGAACTCCAAATTAAGATACACTAATTTTCCATGAAACTAAACTCACATATATTCTTACCATAAAAATTTAAGAATTTTTGGTCTAGCCAATAAGTATAGTTTATTCTTTAAAGTCTCCCCTATACTGCTATTTGACAGCTTCAACCCTTCTTCACTAAAAATTAAGTATTTCATCGTATGGTAATCGGATGATATTACCGTTTGGATCTCTTGAAAATAGATTCATTAAGAACTTAGTAATATAAGTTCTAACCCATAATTATTCTTGTAAAAGTTTTAGTGATTTTCCAAAGTTAAGATAGGGGAGCCTGAAATCACTCTGACCCTATGTCACAAAAATTAAAATATCTCATAATATGAAATTTGTTTTCTTACACCATTTCCTATATATGAAACTAGACTCAATAAGATTTAATTTCATATCTTATTCAATCTCTAATTCGATTTACACAATTTTTGGTGGATTTTCAAAGTCGGACTACTGCTGCTTTCCAGCACTGTTTTAGTGCAATATAATGATAACTATCATAAGTTCATTTTCAACTAATCATGAACTCACCATCTCATGAATTCCATGTTCAATTACACAATGTAAGTTAGCATGATATTCAAAAAAATTCATAATAATAATTCATACATCTTAGTTCACCGAGGCCTCGACATTTTAAAATCTCAATAACCATGAGCTTAGAGATTCATGTACATACCTGTACCACATATTCTTACTCATATTACTCCACTTCTTAACCAAAATCTTGAATGGCCTGTTGAACCGCCCGGAATACTGAAGGACATTCAGAATCATCATACACTAAATAAAGTACCAAAGCCATGTCCCAGACATGGTCTTACATGGATCCACATGTCAACGCCATATCCCAAATATGGTCTTATACGAAGTCTCATATCGGTGCCGATGCCATGTCCCAAACATGGTCTTACACTAGCACACATATCATCAGCGATGCCATGTCCTAGACATGGTCTTACATTGGCACATATATCAACACAATGCCATGTTCCAGAGATGGTCTTACACTGGCACACATATCAACACCGATGCCATGTCCCATACATGGTCTTATAGTGGCACACATATCAACACCGATGCCATGTCCCAGATATGGTCTTACAGTGGTACACATATCAACGTCGATGCCATGTTCTAAATATGGTCTTACACTGGCTCTCATCTCGGATGCTGATGCCATGTCCCAGACATGGTCTTACACGGGATTTCATTAACCATGGTGTCATGATATCCGAATCCTAAGCATTCCTCAGGGTCACCCGGGGCTTTTTCGAATACACATCTTGTCAAAACTTGTCCCTAGGACCGAATCATATATCTCAAGATGGTAATTAAGCTCATGATTTCACATAATGTTAATAATCATGATAATCGCTTTTTAACATAAAATCACAATTCATCACATTATCATCACCCATCATAGACATATTGTAGATCACTTCTTATGCATAGCATACAATAACCTTTAACTCAACAAGTTCAAATCAACTTACCAATTTATATTTAGTCACAATCAACGATAATATTATTGTAAGTACTTACTTGTCAAATTCGCGTCGTATACATCCGTATGACAACTCATTCAATTTATGAGACAATAATATAATTTACAATTCAAGTATGACATTGCATTATTTTTATTATTATCACACGAACTTACCTCGAATCCGAGCACGGCTAATTATTCCATTTTAGTCCATAATTTCGTACCTTCTCGATTTAAGTCTGAATCTCGTTTTCCTTGATCTATAATAACACATTTAGCTTGCTAATTAGTCACATTATTCATCGTGACCCAAAAATCATATTATGGAAAACATATGATTTTGCCCCTAAACTTTGTCTTATTTACACTTTTCCCCTAGGCTCGTAAAATGATTTTTATTCAATTTCTTTACACTTTAAGCCTAACCAAATCATTTTTATAACTATAGCAGCCCACAATTTCAACTAAATCACACTTTTATGACATTTTTATATTTTTTACAAAATGATCCTTTTAGACATTTTCATCGAAAATCACTTAGTAAAAGTCATTTATTTAACACCCAACATTCGTTTTCTAGCATTATACATCAAAACACATTCATATCACTCATGGGTAAATTTTTTAAACATGAATCCTAGCTCAAAATAATGGTAGAAATAGGTAGATCGAGTTATGGGAAGTTCAAAAATGTACAGAACATTAAAAACGGGGCTAGGATGCACTTACTATGGAGCTTGGAAGCTTGAACCAAACCCTAGCCATCGCTTCAGTGGTAGATTCGGCTAGAAAAAGAAGAAGATGGACAATTTGGCTTATTTTGGCTTTTTAATTCTTTTAATTATTAGTTTACCAAAATGCCCCTCACTTAAAAATATTTTATTTCACCTATTTCATGCCCATTTTTGTCCAACAAATTAACCGATGGTCTAATTACCATATAAGGACCTTTACTTTTAAATTTCATAACAATTGGACACCTTTAGCATGTAGAACTCAACTTTTTCACTTTTATAATTTAGTCCTTTTGACTAAATTGAGTGCCCAAACGTCATTTCGAACGAGTTTTTCATGAAATCTTTCTGTGAAATTGTAGACCATAAAAATATAATAAAAATGAATTTTCTTGCGTTAGATTTGTGGTCCTAAAACCACTGTTCCAACTAGGCCCAAAATCGGGCTATTACATATTGTTCCTGCTAACTCACCCCTTGCTAATCTTTCTTCTTTTTCCCAAACCGCGGAGGGGACTTCGAATAAATATGTTTTTGGTACCATCGTAGAGCATAATGTAGCTGGTGTGCCTCTAAAATTTGTTGCAATAGGTGGTAAGACTGGCGAACTGTTCCCTTGGCATGGACACATAAGTACGGGGGAGTTCTCTTATAATCCCAACGATGTCACCAACCACCTAATGGTCTCTCTGCCAGAAGTAGCTAATGAGCGTATGTGTTCGGCTGGTTCATCTAGTGGTGTGAAGAAGCCTTCTCTGTAAGAATTAGCTTTGTCTCTACAGGTTCTCTTAGCCGAGTCTAACATGATTGCTTTGGGTCTTAAAAAAGGCCTAAGTGAAGTTGAAGTAAGGAAGAGAAAGATCGATGACTCTTACTAGAATGTTTTGCAAGCCCTAGAAAGAGCCCACGAGCTCTATTCCAAGCTAAAAGAAGAAAACCAACACTAGTGGGGGAAGATTAAGGACTTATCTGAACGTTTGGTGGTCACTGAGGGTAAATCAGAGAAATTATCCAGGGAGGCCCCAGCTGAAAGAGCAGAGAAAGAAAGCATGGATGCTGCTATGAATAAGATGGTTGAAGAACATGAGGCCATTGTGAGAAAAATGGCTAAAGAGAAAAAATCTGCTACGGTTAGCTTAGAACAAAAGCATACTGAAGCTTTGAAAGTGTTTAAGAAAGAAATTCTTCAAAATTTTACCGACTTCCTACTTGAGCTAAAGGCCAATATTTTGCTGCATGCTCAAGTTCCTGGTGGCCCTTTTGATGCATGCAGGGTTGACTTTGATGCTTTTTGTGATGTTGTTAGTGATAAATTGGGATTTGATGTTTACTTCCCTTCTGGAGCTAAATTAGAAGAATTCGCGTCCAAATGAAGAAACTCTAAAGATTTTTACTTGAATAAAAATCCAACTGAAACCAGCATTGCCCCTACCAACGAAGATGACAACTCTAAAGCTGGTGAAGGAAGTGTGAGAGAAAACGAGGCCTCCAGCAACCTTGAAGAGGCTAATAATATGCTTTAATGTACTGTTGTATTTTTTCAAATATTAAATGTGTGACGCCCTGTACCCGAGACCGTCGTCGGAGTCGAACACGAGGTGTTAATAGACTTAATTATTACTTAAACAGCTCAAACAATTTATTTTTAAAATTTTCAGTCAAGCTAACAATCTGCGTCATAGTCGCTTAAAAATTCATATCTCGAGTTATGAAACTCGAAATCCAATTCCGTAAATTTTACCTGAAACTAGACTCATATATCTATTTACTAATTATTTTATAGAATTTTTGGTTGAGAAAATTAGTATAGTTTATTAGTTAAAATCTCCCCTATTTCAGAGTTTGACTGCTCTGACCTCTGTGTATTACGAATCAAATATCTCCCTGTACAGAGTTTCACTGACTATACCGTTGCTTCTAATAAAACTAGACTAAATAAGGAATCTGTAAATATAAATTATGACTTCTAATTATATTTGAAACGTTTATGGTGAATTTCCAAAGTCAGAACAGGGGATCCAGAAATTACTCTGGCTCTGTTTCACAGAAATTTAAACATCTCATAAAATATAACTCATATGCCTGTTTTGTTCCATCCACATGAAAATAGACTCATAATTCTTCAATTCCATATATTATTCATCATCTAATTGTATCTCTACTATTTTTAGTGATTTTTAAAACTCACATCACTGCTGCTGTCTGAATCTATTTTATGGTAAATTTTACCTATTTCATGGTTTCCACGGATTAGCTAGCAATTTAGCATACATAACACCAAATATGATCATGATTAGCCATTCCAATGGCTAATCATTACCAAGAATTTCCATACCACTCAATAACCATATCATAAGACCATATACACAAAATGATTATAATGCTATACATGCCATACTCAAAATATACAAGCC
The DNA here is from genome assembly GCF_007990345.1 of Gossypium hirsutum. Classification (NCBI taxonomy): domain Eukaryota; kingdom Viridiplantae; phylum Streptophyta; class Magnoliopsida; order Malvales; family Malvaceae; genus Gossypium; species Gossypium hirsutum. Next base: position 91,766,589 of record NC_053424.1, read on the forward strand.
ATTATGCCAAGATGGTATACGGATAGTGTGAGCGTGCCTCCGACCGTTTCCGATTTCCGAGCTGGCTTGTCAACACTACAAGGAATGAAAAGGAGGGAGTAAGCATAAATGCTTAGTAAGTTCACATGCAAATAGCAAGTAACATAACTATATAAGAAAACATAAAACATCATTTGCATAATCATCACCGAGACATTCATATCACATTTTCATTTATCATCTTACCATATTGTTGTTATATCGAGTTTTCAACGCGAGGGTTAAGTACATACCTGTTCAAAGTATTCATTTCACAACACTTACCAATACGTCCCTTTCATCTCGAGTATTCCTCCGCTTGAGTAGAATTTTACCCGTTGAACACATCGGAATATAATTCGGATACATGGAAAGTTTGCACATAAGTGCTACATATGTAGCCAAGCTACCATGTAACCCGCCCATAAGTGAACTCGGACTCAACTCAACGAGCTCGGATGCCTAGTTACATCTCTCGAACTCGGACTCAACTCAACGAGTTCAGACATTTGCATCCATAAGTGAACTCGGACTCAACTCAACGAGTTCGGATGCCCAAACATCCTAGTGACATGTCACTTGTATCCTAATCTATTCCTAAGGTTCAAACGGGCGTTTTCCTTGATCACACATCTTTGCCATCTCGTATGCGAAAATGGCTACTTTTACCGTTTCATCCACAGCTTGGTATTTTCCCCATTTTAGCCCGAATTTTAGTTTTCCTTGCTAATCGAGCTTGGAAGCTTGAAAAACCCTAGCCATGGTTTCTCCTTACTATATTCGGCCATGAGGTTAAAGATGAGCAAAATTGGCTTTTAATTTTGTATTTTAATTCATTTTACCCCTAAATGACCAAAATGCCCTTACTACTAAACTTTCCAAAAATTCCATCCATGTCCAATTTTTGTCCATAGACTTAGAAATTGGTAAAATTGCTATTTAAGACCTCCTAATTAATATTTCAAAACAATTTCATACTAGAAACTTCTAGAATGCAAGTTTTACAAATTATTCGATTTAGTCCCTAATTTCAATTTAAGCACTTTATGCATAAAATATCTTCACGAAATTTTCACACAATCATGCAATCATATAATAGACCTCAAAATAATCATAAAATAATTATTTCTATCTCAAATTTTGTGGTCTTGAAACCACTATTCCGACTAGGCCCAAAATCAGGATATTACAACTCTCCCCCCTTTAGGGATTTTCGTCCCCGAAAATCTTACCAAAAAAGTGGTCTTCACTTTTAATCTCATATTCTGTGCGGAAGAACTTTCACTTAGGCTGTACCTCCAATACATCTCTTTAATTTCTCATATGATCTCAAAGCTTACAGTCTCAACTCTCAACTGTTCTTAAATTTTCAACCCTTCTCAGTTTCCCATGATATCATGAGATAAAACCCAGATCTCAACTTGATTTAATGGAGACCGGAATTCCAAGAAGTCCAACAATCAAAGAGACCTGGAATTCTATGAATCTAATGAGTAGGAATTCATTCAATACATATATGATTTATAGATCTCGCCAAACATTTAACAATAGGATACATCACATTTTCCTCTTTCCGCCATGGAAATATTTCTGATATGGCCTCAAGAATAATCCTTCTCATTTCCATCCCAATATCAACAATGACAAGGATAATTTTGATAGATCCCAATGTTCGGCTTTAACCCCTTTAACAACTCCGATTTTATGTAACATCGAATGCTCTAAACAACCACATTGCCTCACTGTCTTGAAACACATCACAATTCATACAACAGTACATTACTGAAAGTCAGGAAGTCTTTACTCAATGTAGACTAGTCTAGTTCAAACGCTTCGGTTACCAATATTCTCATCTATCCAAACTTTGTCAACATGTAATAAACTTTTCAGCTTTCACAAGACGAAAACCTTATCATTCGTAGTGATTTTAACTAATATCTAACTCTTTCTATTAAATATACACTTCTCGTTCAGACTATTTACTCTTTTATCCGTACAAAAATGAAATTATATTATCAGACTTGAAAAAAATAATCCTGACATAATTGTCACATGAAATCTTTCAAATAAATAATTCACCATACCGACTGAAACTCGCGCTTTTATCACCTATGCCTTTACTGATGTCAAATCCTTATATAGAAATTAGAAAAAAAATCCCAATACTAAAATCACCACATTACCAAGATTAAATTAGAAGTATAGTCATATTTGACATGATTATCACGAGTTGAAGAACGTACTTCGAACAGGAGTCATAATTGACAAATTATGGAACAAAGATAACAAGAAAACTGAATAAAGAAATCCAGAATAAAGAGATCCAGTATAAAGAAACCGAAGATACGATACTATGCCGGAGAATCGAAAACTAAACTCATAGAGAAAATACAGAATACCCTGATAATTCTTCAAAAAAAGAAAGTCCAAAAGAAAACATCATTTAATCCCACTGGAATCAAATATAACAAGAACAATATATCTTCCCATACATATATATCAGATGAAGCATCAAGTAGAAGAAACAGAATCATAATATCATATGTATTCTCTCATCAATTCTTATCAGACGAAATGAAATAGAATACCCGATGAAATAGAGCAATATAAATTATAAACCAGTCAGACTACCAATGCTTTCATCCAACACCAGAATTAGAAGATATTCCCATATAACCAAAATTTCTTCAGAAGATCAATAGCCATAGAAATATTTCTGAGAACTGGTAAAAACATAGAACATCTCAAAAAAGACTGCTAAATCTGTCTAGTCATAACTGTCACACTCAGATAGTTCACATTTCAAATATCATTTCCCCAACTAGTTCTGCCGTCACAAATTTCATATTAAACCATTCACTAAAGAAGGCCAGTTCTGAATAAATTTTGATTTACACTTTTCTCGACCTTGCACTTGAGTAATTCGATTTACCAAAGAGAATTCCTTCTCTAATTGGGATAGTGCATAACTCCAATAATCTTTACGTCAATCCGATACTTTACTGGCTCTGCCTTTACTTATCAGCTCATTTTCAATCTCTAATCATACTTATAATTATTCTATCACTAAACTCTTTGGGTTCTCAACCGGAAACTTATTCAATACAAATCTCATAACATTCCATTATAAGTACCACTTCGGTAAGGGGGAGGGGTTGTAGGACCTCTGACTCGACTTTCTTATACATACACATATGACATAACTCCCATCATCATAGCAACATCATCAAAATCATGTCATTCATTCAGGCAATGCAACATTCATGTTGGCTTACACAAATTTTCCTATTGTCCATTTAGACAATATACTTATGCATACATTCTATGTTTTCTAGATAACTTTACTTATCCATTCATTTAATTAAATTAAGTCATGCTCATGACATCATATAAGACCAAACAAACATAGATATTTGCATCACAATCACAACTTTCATTTCGTGCATCATCATGTACATATCATTACAAACATATAATTCAGTCCAACAATTTAACATAGATAAGTTCATTTCATTATAATCCTTTATCTCATAAAAATTATATATCATTAGCATTCATCAACATTCGACATCCAAATCAAGACAAGGACATTTTCATTCATATCATAATATTATGACTTTTATTCATCCCTCTACTACTTTCTATTTATTCCATTCATCTTATCAAGTAAGCCATATACACTACATCATATGAGCATGAAGCAAATATGGATATTTATCACATATGTATCATAAACTTTTATTCATACTTTTCTGAGCCGAGACTTATCATAATCATAATTTTAATCAAATACCTTCACATAACATTGAACATGGTCGGCGCAGCTCGGTTGGAGAGTACCCTGTCTAAATAAGACGGTACTCATACGCGTCGGAAGACATCACACTATCACAGATCAGTGGCATGTATAGCTAAACTTTTACACATGCTAGGTTAGTCCGAGAACCGACTAAACCTGCTCTGATACCACCAAATGTAATGCCCCGTGCCTGAGACCGTCGCCGGAGTCGAACACGAGGTGTTAATAGACTTAATTCATTACTTAAACAGCTCAAACAATTTATTTTTAAAATTTTCAGTCAAGCTAACAATCTGCATCATAGTCGCTTAAAAATTTATATCTCAAGTTACAAAACTCAAAATATAATTCCGTAAATTTTCAATGAAACTAGACTCATATATCTATTTAATAATTTTTTTGTAGAATTTTTGGTTGAGTAAATTAGTACAGTTTATTAGTTAAAGTCTCCCCTGTTTCAGAGTTTGACCGCTCTGACCTCTGTGTATTACGAATTAAATATCTACCTCTAGAGAGTTTCAATGACTATACCATTTGCTTCTAATAAAACTAGACTCAATAAGGAATCTGTACATATAAATTATGACTTCTAATTATCTTTGAACAATTTATGGTGAATTTCCAAAGTCAGAACAGGGGATCCAGAAATTGCTCTGGCCCTGTTTCACAAAAATTTAAACATCTCATAAAATATAACTCATATACCTGTTTTGTTCCATCCATATGAAAATAGACTCATAATTCTTCAATTCCATATATTATTCATCATCTAATTGTATCTCTAATATTTTTAGTGATTTTTCAAACTCACGTCACTGCTGCTGTCTGAATCTATTTTATGGTAAATTTTACCTATTTCATGGTTTCCATGGATTAGATAGCAATTTAGCATGCATAACACCAAATATGATCATGATTAGCCATTCCAATGGCTAATCATTACCAAGCATTTCCATACCACTCAATAACCATATCATAAGACCATATACACAAAATGATTATAATGCTATACATGCCATACTCAAAATATACAAGCCATTATGCCAAGATGGTATACGGATAGTGTGAGCGTGCCTCCGACCGTTTCTGATTTCCGAGCTGGCTTGTCAACACTACAAGGAATGAAAAGGAGGGAGTAAGCATAAATGCTTAGTAAGTTCACATGCAAATAGCAAGTAACATAACTATATAAGAAAACATAAAACATCATTTGCATAATCATCACCGAGACATTCATATCACATTTTCATTTATCATCTTATCATATTGTTGTTATATCGAGTTTTCAACGTGAGGGTTAAGTACATACCTGTTCAAAGTATTCATTTCACAACACTTACCAATACGTCCCTTTCATCTCGAGTATTCCTCCGCTTGAGTAGAATTTTACCCGTTGAACACATCGGAATATAATTCGGATACATGGAAAGTTTGCACATAAGTGCTACATATGTAGCCAAGCTACCATGTAACCCGCGCATAAGTGAACTCGGACTCAACTCAATGAGCTTGGGCGTTCGCATCCATAAGTGAACTCGGACTCAACTCAACGAGCTCGGATGCCTAGTTACATCTCTCAAACTCGGACTCAACTCAACGAGTTCGGACATTTGCATCCATAAGTGAACTCGGACTCAACTCAACGAGTTCGGGTGCCCAAACATCCTAGTGACATGTCACTTATATCCTAATCTATTCCTAAGGTTCAAACGGGCGTTTTCCTCGATCACACATCTTTTCCATGTCGTATGCGAAAATGGCTACCTTTTACCATTTCGTCCACAACTTGGTATTTTCCCCATTTTAGCCCGAATTTTAGTTTTCCTTGCTAATCGAGCTTGGAAGCTTGAAAAACCCTAGCCATGGTTTCTCCTTGCTATATTCGGCCATCGGGTTGAAGATGAGCAAAACTGGCTTTTAATTTTGTATTTTAATTCATTTTACCCCTAAATGACCAAAATGCCCTTACTACTAAACTTTCCAAAAATTCCATCCTTGTCCAATTTTTGTCCATAGGCTTAGAAATTGGTAAAATTGCTATTTAAGACCTCCTAATTAATATTTCAAAACAATTTCATACTGGAAACTTCTAGAATGTAAGTTTTACAAATTATTCGATTTAGTCCCTAATTTCAATTTAAGCACTTTATGCATAAAATTTCTTCATGAAATTTTCACACAATCATGAAATCATATCATAGACCTCAAAATAATCATAAAATAATTATTTCTATCTCAGATTTTGTGGTCACGAAACCACTATTCCGACTAGGCCCAAAATCAGGATATTACAAAATGAAAACATTGAGTTTTGAAAAATTTTAAGTTTATTTGCTAATGTTATGCCATTATAACCCTTCAGAAATATCATATATCTTGTTGCACAATGGTAGTGTTAACAACGAGGAACTAAACTTGGCCAAATTTTTAAACACACTCTCTTGAGCTTTCAATTTGACTTAGTGTAGCAAAATGATTTTATTTATGTGATCCTTAACTAATTTTGACTCAAATAGTCTTAAATACTTGGGTTGGTAACTTAACTCAATCAACCTTTAAACATTGGCTCGGGATATAGGTTCGCGAGCTATTTCCAGAGTTGCGAGCTTAACTTAGCTAACTTAAATAAATGTAGGTTATGAGTATTACTCAACTAACCTTTAAACATCAACTGGGAGCGTAGGTCCGCGAACAATATTTAAGTTTATCAACTAGGAGCGTAGGCCGTGAGTTGTTTTGGAGTAGTGAGTTTACATCAGCCAACTCAAATAAATGAAAGTTGTGAGTATAACTCAACTAACCTTTAAGCATCAACTGCGAGCTGTGGTGAAGTTTATTAGCTGGAAGTGTAGGTCTGCGAGCTGTTTCGGACCTTTAAACATCAACTGGGAGCGTAAGTTCACGAACAATATTGAAGTTTATCAACTGGGAGCGTAGGCCGAGAGTTGTTTAGGAGTAGTGAGTTTAAATCAGCCAACTCAAATAAATGAAAGTTGTGAGTATAACTCAACTAACCTTTAAGCATCAACTGCGAGCTGTGTTGAAGTTTATTAGCTGGAAGTGTAGGTCTGCGAGCTGTTTCGGAGTAGCAAGCTTAACTCAGCTAACTCAAATAAATGAAGGTTGTGAATATAACTCAGCTAAACTTTAAACATCAGCTGGGAGCAAAAGTCTGCGAGCTGTTTTGAAGTAGTGAGCTTAACTTAGCTAACTCAAATAAATGAAGGTTGTGAGTGTAACTCAGTTAAACTTTAAACATCAACTGGGAGCAAAAGTCCATGAGTTGTTTCGAAGTAGTGAGCTTAACTCAACTAACTCAAATAAATTATGGTTGTGAGTATAACTTAGCTAACCTTTAAACATCAGTTGGGAGCATAGGTCTGTGAGCTATGTTGAAATTTATCAACTTGGGGCATAGGTCTGCGAGCTGTCTGCTGGGAGCGTAAGTCCACAAGCTGTTCCAGAGTAGAGAGCTTAACTTAACTAAATCAAATAAATGAAGGTTGTGAGTATAACTTAGCTAACCTTTAAAAATTAGTTTGGAGCATAGGCCCACGAGTTGTGTTGATAAAGAAATAACAAGTACAAATATTTGTCAATAACAATCTTTATTAAGGGGTAAGAAATTAGACATAGTAATTTTTAAGTGTCGAGCATTCCAAGTTCGTGGCAGGACAATGCCTTTCATTTTAGCCAACTTGTATGCTTCATATCTTTTTTTTGCATGATTCTATAGGGTCTCTCTAACTGGGGACCATCTTACCTTGTTGTGATGCAAGGAAACTTGTCTCAATGTGTCTAAGGATTAGGTCACTGACTTGGAATTTCTTATTCTTAACTTTGGAATTGTAGTACCAATCCACCTATTAAGCGCATGTTGTATTCTTAACCTCTACTGTTTCTCTAACTTCATTAATGAGATCAAGGTTAAGTCTTATGGCCTATTGGTTGGCATCTTCATCAAAATGCATCGTTCTATGTGATCACATGCTAATCTCGATAGGAATTACTATTTCTGCACTATAAACAAGAGAGAATGCAGTTTCCCTTATTGTTGTATAAGGTGAAGTTCACAAAGCCCACATAATTCCTGGTAATTCCTCTAACCAAGCACCCTTGGCCTTGTTTACATTTCTTTTCAAGGCTATTAAAATCTTTTTCTTCATTGCCCTGACTTGGTCGTTCATTTTTGGCGTTTAAACAAAAATCTGAGCTAAGGCATTTTGTAGGTCATTTAAAAAATTCTTAAATTTTGCCTAAAATTTTATGCCATTATACGTTATGATCAAGCGTGGTATGCCCAACTTGCACACGATTGATTTCAAAAGGAAAGATTCCATTTGTCTATTTGTAATGGTCATCAAAGCTTCAACTTCGAACCGCTTAGTGAAATAGACTACAACCACCACTATGAACTTCTGGGCTATAGCTATTCAGAATGGACTGAGGATATCAATTCCTCAAGTCATAAATGTCCAAGGACTCGGCATGATTTGTAGAGGCTCTACTGGTTGTCGTTGCACTTGAGCATACCTCTAGCGGAAGTCACAAGTTCGAACCAAATGGTAAGCATCCTTCTATACTGTTGGCCAATAATACCCCTATTTGAATGCTTTTTGTGCCAGTAACCTTCCACCCAATGATCACCACAAATCCCCTTATGGATTTCTCGCATCACATATTCAGCATTAGAAGGTGCTAGGCATCGCAACAATGAATGTGACTACCCCTTTCTATATAGTACACGCTCTATGAAGGTATACCTAGTAGTTGTATAACAAAATAAATTGTCTTAATGCGTAATAATTAGATACCTCGTAGCTTTGTGTAGTAATTTTGTGAGCTCTTTTTTGTCCATATAACTTTCCTCTCCTTGTAACATGCGAATTATTGGGGGTCATCCATGTCTCCTCTTGATCCAAACTAAAAGTTTGTGGTATGTTGGAGCTTAGGGTGTCTTTGTATTTTATCAAATTTTTCCTTTTTGTTCAATAAGAATTGTAACAGCCCATTTTTCAGTGAAATTGGAACAGTAGTTTCAGGACCACAAATCTGATCCAAAATACATTTTATTTTTATTTTACCATATGACCTATAATATGATAGAAATGACGTGTGAAAATTTTGATATAGAAATTTTATCGATTTAGTGCCTAATTACGAGAAGGACGAAATCGCATAAAATGCAAAAGTTAAATTCTAGTAGCTATGAGGATCATATAGCTATGAAATTCAAAAATTAAGGTCCTTATATGGTAATTAGACTATTAATAAAGGTATGTAGATTTTGTATATGGTGACTCATCCAGGGAATTATTGAAAAAGACAAGGGACTAAATTGGAAATACCAAAATACATGATTAATTAGAAAGATGAACAGAATTATATCATCTTATTTTGTCATCTTCAACCATAAAAACACATGGAAACCCTAGGAGAGAGAAAAGAAGCTTTCAAGGCCTAATTGAGTAAGTTCCTTTTTCCTGTTTTTAGTAATTTTGGTATTTTTGGAATCAGGATAGCATAATCTCTCTATGTGAGAGATTAATGTGAAAAGTTATCAAGGTATAAAAATGGGTCATGGATGTTATCAAGGTATGAAAATGGGTCATGGATGTATTATGATGGAAATTAGAAATTTATTGTAGAAAATGAAAAATTATTGATAGATAAACAACTTTCGCAATGTGATTTTTGATGAAAACTTGATTTAAGGACTAAAATGTAAACTTGTAAAATTTGATGAAAAATTCTAAAATTTTATGTAAACATGTGCTGAAAAATTTGTAATAGGGCTTTGGTTAGGCTTGGAATAGGGAGTAATTTGTACAAGTTTCATTTTTCAGGCCTAGGGACAAAATTAGAATTTTTGGAAAAGTTAAGGGCAAAATGATGATTTTTGTAGCAGTTTGGTTTTGACCCTATTCCGGATAGTGGTTTTGGGATCACAAATCCGAGTCTAAAAAATATTTTAATATTATTTTCTGTGTCTGTGATATGTGAATTTACATCTGTGAAAATTTCTATGATTTAATTTGTTTGTTTCTGTGCTTAATTATGAAAAAGGATTAAATCGCGTAAAGTGTAAAAGTTGAGTGCTAGATGCTAATGCACCTATCTGGCCTTGGCTTTTAAAGTAATGTCCTTGCATGTCAAATAAACCATTTTAAATGGTAGTGGACATTGTTGGACATCCATTATATGTTGAAAATATTATTTTAATAAGGTTCAAATGGTAAAATGCATATTAATGTATATTATAATAAAATTAAAACATGAAATTGACCATATTTTCATGCATATGGCCGAAAATTAAAAAAAAAGGAGAAAGCCTTTTTAGGTTTTGGCACTTTGATTGCTTGATTAAGGTACGATTTTAACTCGATTTTTGATAATTTTTAAGTTTCTGTGATCGTTGCTTCATGTTTTTCAAAACCCATGTCTGAATTTCTATTTCTGTTAAAGATTTCATGAAATGCCATTGTTGATATCATGAGTTTTGTGATGTTTTTGAATGAATTATGAAGGCTTGGTGGATGGTTCATAAGTTTTGGTCTTTGAGTTTTTGATGAGATTGAGCTATTTGGGTTAAATTTTGAAAATGAGGTTTTTAAGGACTAAATTTTGAATTAAACATGTTGTATGGGCTTATATAAAAGCCATGAAAATTTGGCTAGCCCTTGTTGCAAATAAATTTTGCATATTTGTGATTTTATGAAAAATGGACTAAATTGTCAAAGCGTGAAAATGTGAAAATGTAAGGGCTAAAATGTAAAGTGCCTTAAATATGTGTATATGGATTATATTGAATGAACTGAATAATTGAATGGTTGAATTTGTATTGTATTAGATCAAGAACAAAGAAAATCGGACTTAGATCAAGGAAAGTCTAAAATAGTCGAATAGTCGACTCGTTCCGCATGAAATTCGTTTGAGGTAAGTCAAATTACAATTACGTGTTAATTGAAATAAATTCTACACATATAAACTGTAATCTGTATTGGATGGCCTTGAGTGCCTGATGAATATCTTTGGAGTAAAGTATGATAATATGATAATTTAAAAAGCTCTGTATGCTCCTAAGCAAAGTGGACATCTGTCTAAGACATCGTGTAAGACCATGTCTGGGACACAGGCCTCGATTAAGATTTACGTATAAGATCATGTCTGGGACATTGGCATCGTATCTGATTTCGTGTAAGACCTTGTTTGGGAAAGTGGCATCGATACTGAGTTACATGTAAGACCACGTCTAGGACGTCGGCATTGTACTTGTTTATGAGCATCTGTATCATTTCTGACCTGTCTGATGATAGCGTACGAAATCTGAAATTGAGTATATGAAATGTATAACCTATGCAGGTATGTTTGTATCGTACTAAATTTCTGAATATGAAAAATTCTTCGTGAAATATGTATAGAAATAAAACATGACATATATGCCAACAAAGGAGCATAGTTAAGTTTATGAATTATTTTATGAAATGGTTATGAATCTATATGGTTGAATTTTACTTATATGCTTTAGTAGTTAGACTAATTGTATTTGGTTTACTAAGCTCTTTGTAGCTTACTCTGTGTGTTTACTGTCTGTTTTACAGTTATCGTAGCTACTGAAGGCTCGGGGATAGTCGAGGATCGTCACCACACTATCGATCTCATTTTGGTACTTTTGAAAGTGTACATATTTTAAAGTATGGCATGTATAGGCTAGAAGGTCTATGTATATAAGTTTTTTTGTGTATATATTATGCCATGGGAGTTGGCTAACAAATGATAAGTTTGTGTATAGTTTTGGTGTATGCTTGTAATGTGCTAAGTTCTAATGTGTTTCAGTCATTCTTAAGCATGAAATTGGTTGGAAATTTTGGTATGAATGTTGTATATTAATGTTTGTAGGATTGAACCCAAAAAGGGGTGGCAAATTGGCTTAAATCAAGCCTGTATGGTGCCACACGGTCAGGGGACACGGGCGTGTCGTGTGGTTGTGGGCTAAAGTCAATAGCTAGCTAAGTATCACACGGCCATAGCACACGGGCCTGCCTATTGGTCGTGGGTGAAAGTCAGTATGGTTACCCTATTTTGGCACGGCTGGTTCACATGGGTGTGTCTGATGCCCGTGTTAGGCACACGGCCTGATTACACGGGCATGTGACCTCAATAGAATTGAAACAATTTTCTATGTTCTGAATTTTATGAATGTGTTTGGTTTAGCTCTAACCGTTCTTAAATGTATGTTTTAGGTCTCATAGACCATATTTAGAGATGATTGCTTATGAAATAATGTTAAATAATACCTGTGATTCTGAATTGGTCCGAAATGTTCTGTCTATCTGGTAATGCCTCGTAACCCTAATCCGATGTCTGTTACGGGTTAGAGGTGTTACATTTTATTGGTATCAGAGCTATGGTTTAGTCAGTTTTAGGACTACCATAGCGTATGTGAGTCTAGCTATACATGCCATATATCTGAATCTGTAATAGTGTGATGACTCCTGACTTTGAACTGTGCTTTTATATAGCAAATGGATCCCGATAGAGCTGTAGCTGACGGTGTTAAAAGCAATGCGCCTGCTCTCGCGCAAGGGATAGTGCAAGCTGATCCTAGACCGGCTACGAGTAGCTGTGATGGTGAGGCTAAGCAAGCATTCTATCAGTTGATGAATGAATAGTTCACCCAATACATTAGAACCAATCCGACTGTACAACAACCTCCACCCCCGGTTAATCCTTCTCAAACTCATGATATGCCATGAGTGAATCTGGTAAATTGAGTAGACCATCGGTTGATAAGATTAGAAAGTATGAGGCTGAAGAATTACGAGCTACAACGAATGATGATGCTGAAAGAGCCAAATTTTTGTTGGAAAATACAATATGAGTGTTTGATGAAATGTCTCTGAGTCTTGAGGAATGTGTTAAATATGCTGTTTCACTTCCGAGAGATACGGTGTATCATTGGTGGAAAAATTTAATACCTGTAGTCCTGAGTGAATGGGTTACTTGGGATTTCTTTCAACCTGAATTTTGGAAGAAATATATCAGTCAGAGATTCATTGATTAGAAATGTAAAAAGTTTCTCGAGCTTAAACAGGGTCGTATGTTTGTTACTGAATACGAACGTGAATTTGTGAGATTGAGCTAGTATGCTCGGGAATGTGTATCGAATGAAGCAATACTGTGCAAAAGGTTCAAAGATGGACTACACGAAGATATCCGTCTGTTAGTTGGAATTCTGGAAATTAAAGAAATGGTAGTGCTCGTTGAACGAGCATGTAAAGCTAAAGAATTAAGTAAAGGGAAAAGAAAAGCTGATTCTGAAGCTAGAGATGCTAGAAAGAGATCTTCGAGTAGATTATTTCAATCTATGTCAAAGAAATTCTGAGATGATCAAAGCCGTCCAAATGCTAATGTGGGACATTCAAACCGAGATCGAGCTAGATCGCATTCAAACTTCAGAGTCCCTGCTACTTCCGTTACAACTGTCAAGAATGTCCGATCTGAGAGACCTGAATGTACACACTTTGGTAAAAGACATCCGGGAAATTGTAGATTGAATGACCGAGCCTATTTCCGATGTGGATCTCTGGACCATTTTGTAAAAGATTTTTCTGAACCTATTGAACAAGAGAATGTATAGAATCTGAGATCGAGCAACACCTCAGCTAGAGGTAGACCTTCCAGGAATGCAAGAAATGCAAGTAGTGGTCAAAGAACTACTAGAGATACTATTGTTAGATTTGAGGCCAGAGCACCTGCCAGAGCCTATGCTATTCGAGCTCGTGAAGAAGCCTCATCTCCAGACATGATTACTGGTAGTTTTACTCTCTGTGATACTTCTGTGATTGCATTGATAGATCCTGGATCAACACATTCTTATATTTGTATGAATTTAGTGCACAGTAAGACTTTGCCTATAGAGTCTACTGAATTCGTAATTAGAGTATCGAAGCCCTTAGGCAAAAGTGTCTTGATTGATAAAGTCTGCAAGAATTGCCCGTTAATGATACGAGATATCTGTTTTCCTACTGATCTGATGCTTTTACCTTTTGATGAATTTGACATAATTCTAGGAATGGATTGGTTAACTTTGCATGATGCTATTGTGAATTGCAAATGAAAAGTCATTGATTTAAGGTGTAAGAATGATGAAATAATCCAAATTGAGTCTAGTGATTTGAATGGACTGCCAGCTGTGGTATCTGCAATGAAAATATGAAATTATATGAAGAAAGGTTGTGAAGCTTACTTAGCTTATGTGTTAGATTCGAAAGTGAATGATAAGGAAGTTGAATCAGTGCCTGTGGTTTGTGACTTCTCTGATGTGTTTCCTGAAGAACTACCTGGTTTGCCTCTGATTCGAGAAGTCGAGTTTGGCATTGAATTAGTACCTGGTACTACTCTGATATCGATAGCTCCGTATAGAATGGCTCCGACAGAATTAAAGGAATTGAAATCTCAGTTGCAAGAATTGACCGATCGAGGATTTGCTAGACCGAGTTTTTCACCATGGGGTCCTCCTATTCTGTTTGTGAAAAAGAAAGATGGCACAATGAGAATGTGTATTGATTATCGTCAACTTAATAAAGTGACAGTAAATAAAAAATATCCTCTACCTAGAATTGATGATTTATTTGATCAGTTGAAAGGTGCTACTGTGTTTTCTAAGGTAGATCTGAGATCGGGTTACTACCAGTTGCGAGTAAAGGATTCTGATATTTTGAAAACTGCTTTCAGAACGAGGTACGAGCATTATGAATTTTTAGTTATGCCTTTTGGTTTAACGAATGCACCTGCTGTATTTATGGATTTAATGAATATAATTTTCGGACCGTATCTTGATCAATTTGATGTTGTATTCGTTGGTGATATTTTAATTTATTCACGTGATGAATCTGAACATGTTGAACATCTGAAAATAGTGCTGTAGACCTTGCGAGATAAACAGTTGTATGCAAAGTTTAGTAAATGTGAATTCTGGTTGCGAGAAGTTGGTTTTCTAGGTCATATTGTATCAGCTTCCGGTATCCGAGTTGATCCGATCAAGATTTTAGCTATTCTGGATTGGAAGCCTCCGAGGAATGTATTTGAAGTTCGTAGTTTTCTGGGACTTGCCAGTTAGTACAGACAATTTGTAAAAGATTTCTCTGCGTTAGCAACTCCGCTGACAAAATTGCTTCAGAAAGATGTGAAATTTGAATGGTCTGAGAAATGTCAGAAAAGTTTTGATCGGTTAAAAGCTCTGTTAACTGAAGCTCCGGTACTGGTACAACCTGAGTCAGGTAAAGAATTCATTTTTTACAGCGATGGTTCGTTGTATGGACTCGGCTGTGTTTTAATGCAAGAAGGAAAAGTAGTTGCTTATGTTTTGAGACAATTAAAGCCGCATTGAGAAGAGCTATCCGACACACGACCTTGAGTTAGCTACCATTGTGTTTGCTTTGAAGATCTGGGGTCACTATCTGTTTGGCGAGAAATGTCATGTGTTTTCTGATCATAAAAGTCTGAAGTATTTAATGACGCAAAAAGATTTGAATTTATGATAGAGAAGATGGTTAGAACTGCTAAAAGACTACGAACTTGTGATTGATTGTCACCCAGGAAAAGCAAATGTGGTTGCTGATGCTTTAAGTCAAAAATCATTATTTTGCAATGAATGCTTATTTAGTTTTGTCTGATAATGGTTCAATTTTAGCTGAATTAAAAACGACACCTTTGTTTTTACAACAGATTATCGAAGCTCAGAAGGTTGATAATGAGATTATGGCTAAACAAACTCAGTGTAATTCTAATTCTAATTCTGAATTTCGAATGGATGATGATGATTGTCTGAGGTTCAGAAATAGACTTTGTGTTCCAAGAAATCCCAATTTGATTCAAACAATTTTGAATGAAGCTCACAGTAGTAGATTTTCTGTACATCGGGGAAGTACGAAAATGTATAACGATTTGAAACAACTATATTGGTGGTCGAGAATGGAAAGAGATATTTCTGACTTTGTTTTGGGATGTTTAATCTATCAGCAAGTTAAAGCTAAACAGCAGGTGCCATCTGGGTTATTACAACCGATTATGATTCTGGAATGGAAATGGGATCGAGTGACCATGGATTTTGTTTCGGGTTTGCCTCTGTCTTCGAAAAAGAAAGACGCAATTTGGGTTGTAATTGATCGTTTGACGAAATCAGCTCATTTTATTCCGATTCGGTTTGATTATTCACTTGATAACCTAGCTGAGTTTTATATTTCTGATATTGTGCGATTGCATGGTCTGCCATTGTTGATAGTGTCAGATAGAGACCCGAGATTTACGTCGTGATTCTGGAACAAATTGCAAGATGCTCTAGGTACTAAATTACATTTTAGCACCACTTTTCATCCACAAACAGATGGTCAATTTGAATGGATTATTCAAATACTCGAGGATATGGTGAGATGTTGCATTCTTGAGTTTGAAGGTGTGTGGGAACAATATCTACCTTTGATTGAATTCTCTTATAATAATAGCTTTCAATCGAGCATCAAAATGGCACCGTACGAAGCCTTATATGGTAGAAAGTGTAGAACTCCTTTGTACTAGTCTAAGCTCAGTGAGAATAAGATTTACGGTATTGATTTGATAAAAGAAAATGAACAGAAGGTTAAAGTAATTTGAGATAGTCTGAAAGCTGCCTCTGATCATTAGAAATCTTATGCGGATTTAAAACGAAAAGATATTGAATTCGAGATCATTGATGAAGTGTTTCTGAAAGTGTCTCCGTGGAAGAAACTATTCTGATTTGGTAAAAAGGGGAAGTAGAGTCCGAGGTTCATTGGACCGTATGAAATCATCGAGCGAGTTGGACTGGTTGCTTATAGATTGAGGCTACCATCTAAATAGAAAAGATACATAATGTATTTCGCATATCGATGCTTCGACGGTACAGATCTGATCCATCCCATGTAATATCCCCTTCTGAAATTCACACGGCCAGGAACACGGGTGTGTCTTGTGGCCGTGTAGATAGGTCAGTATGTATGCTCTATTTTGCAACAACCTAGACAGAAGGGCGTGTCTAATGCCGTGTAAGGCACACGGCCTATTCACACGGGTGTGTAACCTTTGTAACTTAGAAAAAATGTTTAGTTTCGAAAATTTTTGTATGTGTTCGGTTTAGTCCCAACCTCTTTCTAATGCATGTTTAAGGTCTCATTGACCTAAGAAAGGTACTTATTGTTGATATTTGAATATGATATGAAAATGTATGACTGTTGACTATGAAATGATTATGAAATGTTTCGATATGTATGGTAATGCCTCTTTACCCTAATCCTGCAATGGATACGGGTTAGGGGTGTTACAACAGGCCCGTGTGCTATGGTCGTGTTCTCCACACGGCCGTGTCTCCGCTCGTGTGGTTACTACTGGGCATTTTATTTTACCAAATTTAGATGCAGGGGACACACGACTAGGCCACACACCCATAGGGCAGACCGTGTGTCACACACAGTCTAGACACACGCCCGTGTATCTACCCGTGTGGATAAAAACAAGGCTATTTACCAAGCCTTTTTGTCACCTTTACTTACACCAACCTACAAAACATCAAAGAATACCAATATAACAAAGACACATAACCATATTAGCCAATACCAAGGCATCCA
This sequence comes from Gossypium hirsutum, assembly GCF_007990345.1. NCBI lineage: Eukaryota > Viridiplantae > Streptophyta > Magnoliopsida > Malvales > Malvaceae > Gossypium > Gossypium hirsutum. The sequence continues at coordinate 91,784,049 of NC_053424.1, forward strand.
CACATCATTTCCTAGCTATTTTCTATCACATACAACATCTCCTACTTATCAACACAAACCATGCAACAACCACATCCATGAAAATTCTCATCAAATGCATTTAGCAATAATCAATATTAGCCAACATCAATGGCATATACAAAATGAATATCACATCAACATGAGCCAACATTCAACGTGACACTTAATAAAAAGACCAAGTCCCTATACATGCCATACTCAAAATGATAAATCTAACTATACCCAATTGTTCTGATTGATAGTGTGATTGAGCCTCCAACGTCTTTTGGTCCCCGAGCTAGCTTGGCAATGCTATAAGAAAATGGAAAAGAGAGGGAGTAAGCACAAAGCTTAGGAAGTTACAAGTAAATAATTAGTAACATTTTACCAAGTAATATCATACACATAACATATTATACACTTGCACAAGATTCTCAAATGACCATAGACATAACTTACTCATTTTCATCCTTACTACTCATGTACACAACCTGAGCTCTTTCTCATGAGTTTCGTGCAGGTACCTGTACCACTTGCAACATAATCTTAACTTTTCTCAATCATGACATAATCTTTAAATCACCCGTTGAACCAGTTCGAATATGAAAGGATACCCGATAAGCCTCATACTAAAGGGTAAAATTCTGATGCCATGTCTCAGACATGGTCTTACACTGGCTCTCATGTATTGGTGCCTTTTCCATGTCCCAGACATGGTCTTACACTAGCTTACATATTGAGGCCAATGCCATGTCCCAGACATGGTCTTACATTGCCTCTCATAACAATGCCGATGCCATGTTCTAAACATGGTCTTACACTGGCTCACATATTGAGGCCGATGTCATGTCCCAGACATGGTCTTAAACTAGCTCACAAATAACCCTAGTATCATGGCATGGATATCCTATCTATTCCTACGGTTCAACTGGAGGTTTTAACACATCAAGTCTCGTCATGCATATTCATAACAAAAATACCACATTCCATGCAATAACAATGATTCAATACCTAATAATAATAGAATGGACAAATTCACGTGCAGTTTACCTCGGTATACAAAATATGGACGACTAGTTTGATTTAATCCACTAGCTTGGTTTTCCCCCGATCTAGGTCTAGACTCCGTATTTCTTGATCTATAATGACAACATTTATTTATTTAATCATCACATAAATCAAGATATTCCAAAATTCCTACTTGGAAAAATGACAGTTTTTCCTTAAACTTTCTCATTTTTACAATTCAGTCTCCAGGCTCGTAAAGTAATTTTCATCAAATTTCCTTATGAACCAAGCCTAGCCAAATCTACTTTAAGCCTATAGCATCTCACAATTTCAATTATTTCACACATTTAGCACCTATTTTATAACTTTTACAAAATGATCCCTCTTTGGGGTTTTTCATGAAAGCCTTTTCACAAATGTTGTTTATTTAACAACCATAATTCATTTTCTTCCATACAAATTCAGCATACAACATGAGTACTCAAATGGCAACACCCTAGGCTTTCAACCATTTTGCAAAATAGTCCCCCAATAGTTAGCTTATACTACAAGGGCCTCAAAAATACAAAAATCATCAAGAAAGACTATCAAAGTCACTTACTTGTAAAAAAACCAAGTGCCTGAAATTTTCAAGCTGCAAAAACTCCCTTTTTGCTGTAATTTTCGGTGGTGAAGAGAAGGAATGAAAAATATGGTAGCTTGTCCTTTAGGTTTATTATTTTATTATCAATTAAGTCACCTAACATGTGGCCATCCCTTGAATTAAGGCTCCATGTCCAGCCACTATTATTTTATTTGTGTGTTTATTCAATAAGGACCCCTACTTTAATGTTCCGTAGCTATTTGACACCTTTAGCTAGTAGAACAAAACTTTTGGACTATATGCAATTTAGTCCTTTTTCAAAATTAAGTATGCAATCACTAAAATTAAATCACCAAAAATTTCAAAAACTCATATAATCATGCTATAACATATAAAATAATAAAAAAATTTCTCTGACCTCAGATTTGTGGTTCCGAAACCACTATTCTGACTAGGCCCAAAATCTGGCTGTTACAATTCTCTCCCTTACGGATTTTCGTTCCCGAAAATCTTACCATTAAAAAGGTTTGGGAATTGGTCTCTCATAGTCTCATCGGGCTCCCATGTGGCCTCTTCTACCCCATGTCTATGCCATAATATTTTCACAAGTGCTATTATCTTATTTCTCAATTGCTTAAACTTCCCAGCTAAAATCTTAACTGGTTCTTCGCCATAAGTCATATCTGACCGAACCTCAATCTCTGTTAGTGAAAGAACATGCGAAGGGTCAGAATAGTAACGACGTAACATTGACACATGGAATACATCATGGATCTTCTCTAACTCGGATGGCAAGGCTGGTCGATAAGCTACCGGTCCAATTCTCTCAGTCACCTCATAAGGTCCAATAAAACATGGACTTAATTTTCCTTTCTTACTGACTCTGAGGACTTTCTTCCACGGGGATACTTTCAAAAACACCTTATCAAAGACTTGAAATGCAATTTCTTTTTGTTTCAAATCCACGTAAGATTTCTATCTATTCGAAGCGGCCTTCAAACCGTCACGAATTACCTTTACTTTCTCTTTGGTCTCTTTGACAAAGTCAACCCCGTGAATCTGATTTTCTCTGAGTACGGTCCAATACAAAGGCATTCGGAACTTACGCCTGTGCAAAGCTTCATAAGGCGCCATTTTCAAACTCGACTGAAAACTATTGTTGTAGGCAAACTCTACCAACGGTAAATAATTTTCCCAATTGCCTTGAAACTCGAGAAAATAATACCGCAACATATCTTCAAGAATTTGAATTACTCTTTCTAACTGACTGTCAGTTTGCGGATGAAAAGCAGTGCTAAAATTTAGTTTTTTCCCTAACACTTCTTGCAACCTTTTCCAAAACTGTTATGTAAATCTTGGATCTCTATCTGAAATAATCGACAAAGGTACTCCGTGAAGTATCACAATTTCAGAAACATACAAATCAACCAATTTTTCAAGCGGATAATCCGTACGCACATGTATAAAATGAGCTGACTTTGTTAGCCTATCATCCACAACCCATACGACATCTTTCTTTCTTGGCGTCCAAGGCAACCCGGGCACGAAATCTATAGTAATACGGTCCCACTTCCACTCGAGAACCATGATAGGCTGAAGTAAACCCGTAGGTACTTGGTGTTCGGCTTTTACTTGCTGGCAAATTAAGCATTTAGAAACAAATTTTGAAATGTCTCTTTTCATCCCCGACCACTAATACATTTTCTTCAAGTCATGGTACATCTTCACATTACCTGCATGGATAGACAAACAACCACTATGTACCTCTTGCAAAATTTTCTAAATAAGCTCATCAGCTTTGGGTACACAAATTTTGTCTCGATACATTAAACAACCATCTAAACCAATCCGAAAGTCTGATTCTATACCCGTCTCGCACTGAGTTATCTTAGCTTGCAATTCTTTATCACCTTTCTAAGCTTCGTAGATCTCTTGCAAAACTATTGGTTTCGCTCTCAACTCAGCTAAAATTGAACCATTGTCGGTTACTAACAATTGAGTGTTCATAGCCCTCAAGGCAAAAAATGACTTCCTACTCAAAGCATCGGCGACCACGTTCGCCTTTCTCGGGTGATAGTCGATCACCAATTCATAATCTTTTATGAGCTCTAGCCATCTCCATTGGTGAAGGTTTAGTTCCTTTTGAGTCATTAAATACTTTAGACTTTTATGGCTGGTGAATATCCGGCATTTCTTGCCGTACAAGTGGTGTCTCCAAATCTTCAATGCAAATATGATGGCGACCAGTTCTAAATCGTGTGTTGGATAGTTTTTCTCATGCGGCTTCAGTTGTCTCGAGGAATATGCTATCACCTTGCCTTCTTTCATGAGCATGCATCCCAATCCATTCAAGGATGCATTGCTATACACTACAAATTCTTTTCCCAGTTCCGGTTGGACTAAAATTGGAGCTTCAGTCAACAATGCCTTTAGTTTCTTGAAACTCTACTTGTATTTTTCAGTCCATTTGAACTGGACATATTTCTGTAGAAACCTCATCATCGAAGTAGCAATCATGGAGAATCCTTTAATGAATCGTCTGGACATATTCCTTGGTGGTTTCCACTCAACAATAGTCGAGATCTTACTCGGGTCAACTATAATTCCATCACCTGACACGATGTGTCCTAAGAATCATACCTCTCAGAGCCAAAACTCACTTTTACTAAACTTGGCATACAACTGCTTATCTCTTAAAGTTTGCAAAAAAGTTCTCAAATGCTCCGCATGTTCGCTCTCATCGCGAGAATAAATTAGTATATCATCAATAAAAACCACAACAAATTAATCCAAGTATGACTAGAAAATACGGTTCATTAAATCCATAAACACTCAGGAGCATTCGTTAAGCTAAAGGGCATGACAAGGAACTCATAATGGCCATACCTCATCCAAAATGCAGTTTTCGGTACATCTTGCTCCTTAACTCTCAGCTGATAGTAACCGGACCTTAGGTCTATCTTAGAAAACACCGTGGCTCCCTTTAATTGATAAAAAAAATCATCGATCCTTAGCAAGGGATACTTGTTCTTTACTATTACCTTGTTAAGCTGCCAGTAATCTATACATAGTCTCATTGAACCATCCTTCTTTTTCACAAAAAGCACAGGAGCACCCCACGGGGAGTTACTAGGTTTCGCGAAACCTTTATCCGTTAATTCTTGTAATTGAACCTTCAACTCCTTTAATTCTGTTAGAGCCATCCTATATGGGGCAATCGATGTAGGTGCAGAACCAGGGACCAACTCAATACCAAATTTGACTTTCCTAGTTGGAGGCAATCTGGGCAACTCTTCTGAAAACACATCCGAATACTCACATACTACCAGCACTGAATCAATATTTATTTCGGATACTTGGTTATTCAACACCAATCGTAGATAAGAGTCATACCCTTTTCTCATGTATCTCTGAGCTATCATAGAAATATCATTACAGGCAAGCTATCCGGTTCACTTGATTCAACCTGAATAATATCCCCATTTTCACATTTCAGTTCAATAAACTTACTACCATAGTTTACTAACACATTATGAACAGTCAACCAATCCATACCAAGAATTAGGTCAAATTCATCGAATGGTAGTAGCATGGGGTTAGCAGCAAAACAATGACCTCTAATCATCAAAGGACAATTTCTACACACTTTGTCAACTATTACATGCTTGCCTAACGGGTTTGACACTTTTATCACAAATTCTATAGACTCAACAGGCATATTCATGCTAGACACCAATTTCACACAAGCATACAAATGGGTAGACCCTGGATTAATCAAAGCAACGGCAGAAATATCGTGAAGAGAAAAAATACGAATGGGTAGCCCTTCGACCTCACGGCGGAATCTCTAGGCATGTCTCTACTGCTAGCCCTAATTCTCGGGTTCTTTTATGGTCTACCCTCGAAGCGGTATTACCTAACCTCACACATTGATTCCTATCTTTCTCAACCATCTCAAGACAATTTCAAATGAAATGATCTAGTGATCCACATTTGAAATAGCCTCTATCATTCCCTCGACACTCACCGAAGTGATGTCAACCACACTGTGAGCATTCTGGTCTATTCGGTCGAGCGCTACCAACACTCGCGATAGAAGTGGTTTGAGCTTTAGACACCGTGTACTACTTACTCCTATTTCTGTCCGAGAACCCAACTGAAGCATTGGATCAAGTAGTAAACTCTCTTGATTTATTAGACGAGGATTGAAATGATTTCCCCATCTGTCTTTTCTTTGAGTCACGAGACTCAGTATCAGCTTTTCTCTTCTCTTTAGCCAATTTTTTAGCCTGAGAAACTCTCTCAAAAAGTACCACAAACTCCTTTAATTTTAGAATACCAACTAATAGTTGGATGTCTTCATTTAATTTGTCCTCAAACCTCTTACACATGATGGCTTCGGTGGATAGGCACTTCTAAGCGTATTTGCTAAGCCTCACAAACTCATACTCATACTCCGTTACTATCTTTCGACCTTTCTTTAACTAAAGGAATTCCTTTCTTTTCTGGTCTATAAATCTCTGGCTAATATACTCTTTTTAGAACTCTTCCTGAAAAAATTCCCAAGTTATCCTTTCCCTCGGTACAACTGACACAAGAGTGTTCCACCATTGGTAAGCCGAGTCTCGTAGGAGTGATACAACACATTTCATGCACTCCTCAGATGTGCAAGACAATTCGTCGAATACCCTGATGGTATTTTCAAGCCAGAACTCTATTCTTTTTGGGTCATCATCTATATACGCTTGAAACTCCTCAGCCCCTTGCTTCCGAATTCTATCAACCTGAGGCTTTTCTTTTCTAATCATTTCCACCACTTGAGGAGCTATAGGGGTAGGTTGAGGAATTGGAGCGGGTGGAGGGGCAGGTGTTGTAACACCCTCACGCTCGAGACCGTCACCAGATTCGAGCTTGAGGTGTTACTAAACTTAATTCATTAATTTAACAGCTCAAATAATTTATTTTAGAATTTCCAGACAAGCTGGCTGACTGCGTCATAGTCGCTTAAAAATTCATATCTCGAATTTTGAAACTCAAAATTAAGATCCATAAATTTTTCCTGAAATTAGATTCATATATCTATCTACTAATTGTTTTCTAGAATTTTTGGTTAGGCCAATTAGTACAGTTTATTAGTTAACGTCTCCCCTGTTTCAGGGTTTGACTACTCTGATCCCTGTGTATTACGAATCAGATATCTCTCTGTACAGAGTTTTAATGATTATTCTATTTGTTTTTCATACAACTAGACTCAATAAGGAATCTGTACTTTTAAATTAAAACTTTAATTATTTCTGTACAAGTTTTGGTGAATTTTTAAATTCAAAATAGGGGATTCAGAGACCACTATGACCTTGTTCCACTGAAACTTAAATATCTCATAAAATATAACTCATTTACCTGTTTTGTTCCATCCATATAAAAATAGACTCATCAAGCTTCAATTTCATAACTTATTCATCATTTAATTCCATTGCTACTATTTTTAGTGATTTTTCAAATTCACATCACTGCTACTATATGACTCTGTTTTATGGCTAATTTTACCATTCCAAGGATTTTCATGGTTTAGTTAAGACATAAAGCATACATGTTATCATATATAAACTTGATTAGCCATTCCAATAGCTAATCATTTACAAACCCTTTTCTTACCAAACCATAACCATATCATATGATCATTTATACAAATTGAGTATATTGCTATACATACCACGCTCAAAATGTACAAGCCATTTTACAAATTTAGGTCTTCGGATAGTGTGAACGAGCCTTCAACCTATCCCGATTCTCAAATCGACTTGTCAAAACTACAATGAAGAAAAATGAGGGAGTAAGCATAAATGCTTAGTAAGTTCACATGTAAATAATAAGTAACATGATTATGCAATCCAACATAAACATCATTAAAACACTCATAACATAAAAATACTTACTATCTTACCACAATTTTGTCTCACCAAGTTCTCAACCAAGAATTAAACTCATACCTGTCCATTTTCACTTCTTCAACACATTCATTATCGAATCACTTTCGTTTTAAGCATCCTCAATATTCTCTTAGGATTCTCCCGTTGAACACGTAGGAATATAATTTTGGATATGCAGATAGTGTGCACGTAAGTGCTATACTCATAACTGAACAAGCTTAATAACTTTTGAATCTATGTAGCCAAGCTACCATGTAACCCGCCCATAAACGATGTAATAGCCCAAAATTGGGTCTAGTTGGAACAGAGGTTTCGGGACCATAAAATCTGAGATATAAATAATTATTTTATCATTATTTTAAGGTCTATGATATGATTGCATGATTGTGTGAAAATTTCGTGAAGAAATTCTATGCATAAAGTGCTTAACTCGAAGTTAGGGACTAAATTGAATAAGTTGCAAAACTTGCATTCTAGAAGTTTCTAGTATGAAATTGATTTGAAATATTAATTAGGAGGTCTTAAATAGAAATTTCACCAATTTCTAAGTTATGGACAAAAATTGGACATGGGTGGAATTTTTGGAAAGTTTAGTAGTAAGGGTATTTTGGTCATTTAGGGGTAAAATGAATTAAAATACAAAATTAAAAGCCAATTTTGCTCATCTTCTTCACCATGGACGTGTATACCAAGGGAGACTCCATGGCTAGGGTTTTCAAGCTTCCCAAGCTCAATTGTAAGTCCGTTCTAACCCCGTTTTTCAAGTTCTTTACGTTTTTGGAGTCCCGGTAACTTGATTTAGCTTATGCTAGCAATAATTCAACCTAGGGTTCATATTTGGAAAAATACCCATAGGTAAAATTTGTGTATTTTGGTGTTTTATGATACAATATGAGGTTTTAAATTATGTTAGACAACTTGTGCTACTCGGTTTTAAGTGAAAACGAGAAAAAGGGCTTAATCGGTAAAAATACATAATAATCATAAGTATATGTTAGAGTGAGAATTTGATGTTGCATAGAATGGAAAAGTGATCATCATGTCATAAAACATAAGAATAAGGGATGAAGTTTAATTCCTGAGCCTAGGGGCAAAAGTGTAAATATGTAAAAGTTTAGGGGCAAAATTGTAATTTTCCAAAGTTTGAGTTAAGGACTGTTTTGAATAGTACATTAATTAAATAAGTAAAATATGATGTTTTAGATCCCAGAAAACGAGATTTGAACCTAGAATGAGAGAAAAATTGAAAATTGGGAAAGTTGGTAAAATGGCCGTTTTAATATCAAGGTAAGTTCATATGTATAATAAGTATTAATTTATGCATGTTTCAATGTAAAATTGATATATTTACTATGATCTCCGAGGTGTTGAAAGTATGTAAGTTGGTATGATAATAATACAACAATAATGCTGTAATTTATATTTGAAAGTTAAATTTAGTGAATTAATTGAATTATGTTAAATTAAATGATTATGGTGCCAAGTTTATGAATTGATTTAAAAATATGTCTATGGTACATGAAGTGCATTGAATTATCATACATAAATGTGATTTCTATGATTATGGATATTATGGGAAATTGTAAGTTCATATGATTTTTAATAAGACAATGTGTAATTTAATGTTATTGCGTTGATATTAAATGAGATGTAAGTTTATATGTAAGTAATACATCACTATTACTTGTATTATGATATTTTATAAAAATATTGGAAATATGTTTGTGGATAATTACTTGATTGGTGAAATTGTTGGAAAAGAGAGAGAAATCCCGGTTGAACCTTCGGAAAGATTGGATGATATAGATGGTATGTAGCTAGGTCACATGTATAGTGCTGAGTGCACATCATGTGTACAAGAGAGCTACAAGACATTATGATGTAGCTAGGTCGCATGGGTGATACTATGTGTACACCATGTAGACAAGAGAGCTACGGGATATATGTAGCTAGGTCGCATGCGTGGTTCCAAGTGAAGGACACCATGTAGACAAGAGAGCTACGAGATAAACTGGCTAGGTCACATGGGTGGTACTAAGTGTTCACCAAGTGTACAAGAGAGCCGAACTATATGATGGGTGGAGCTATGTGCTGAAACCACCAAGTATCAAGGATTGATCCGAAGTGTTCAACGGGAGACTCTCTATATATTACTTTGTGAGTTTTGTGATGAATAAGTGCAGGAACTTGGTTATGTGAATAATGTGTTCATTAAGTGACCAGGATGTGGTAAGGTTATAAACAAGTAAGTTATACATGAGGATGATTTTATGGTGACCTTGTGATCATGGGCCTATACTTGTGATGTATGAAATGTGGTGAAAATGATTTGTGATATGTATGTTAAAATGAGGTTAATACAAAGAAAGTGTGAAAGAGTGAATTAGCAATAAAACTGTTTTGGACAGTAGCAGTGACGTGATTTTGAAAAATCACCAAAAATAGTATAAATTGAATCAGAGACTGAATGAGATATAAAATTAAATCTTAATGAGTCTATTTTCATATAAAAGAAACATAAAAAGTAAAGGAGTTCTATATTTTGAGATATTTATGTTTTTGTGAGACTGATTCAGAATGATTACGTGATCCCCTGTTCTGACTTTGGAAAATCACAAAAATTTTGAAAAAAATAATTAGAGGCTCAAAATTATATTTTTAAAATCCATAATGAGTCTATTTTCAAGATAAATCAACAAGAACATTATCCAAGTTCTGTACTGTGAGATAATTATTTTTCAGTTAAGAGAGGTCAGAACTGTCAGAAAGTGAAATAGGGGAAATTTTAATGAATAAACTGTACTAATTGGCTAAACCAAAAATTATAAAAATTTTATGGTGGAAAGATATGTGAGTCTAGTTTCAGGGGAAATTTATGGATCTTCATTTGGATCTCTGTAGCTCAAATTATAAATAATTAAGTGACTATGACTCGTGTGGACAGTTTGATGTGAACATTTATTAGTAAATTATGAAATCGTACTTACAAGAATGCTATATACATTAAGGATGTGGAATGGAGAGGAGGAGGAGGAAAATAAATATATGTGGAATACATGGAAACTATGGTATATGAAATATTGATATAATGAAATAAATGATATGTGTTTATAAGAAAACAAAAAGAGAATGTTATGTATCATGACATGTATATATATATATATGACTAGTCTCAATGTAATGCTTGTTGGGTATGGAATTGAATTGAAATGTTTCAGGCAAACATGTTATTCTGCGCATCTGAATCGTGGTATTTTATAAAGATATGATCTAGCTTTAAATATGAATGCTTGATGATTAAGCTGAAGATATTTGGTAAGATGATAATCTTGGTATAAATGTATAAGTGGTACTATAATAAACAAGGTAAAATGAGTATGAGAGACACATGTATGATGACATACAAATGCTATGTTTGTGGTTTAATTGAGGATGTTTAATCATTAAATGAATACCATGTTATATGCTTTTGATTTTGTATAAGTGTGTAAGAGATCAAGGTTGACCAAAGCTTGGAAAATAGCCTAGGTATATTCCACACAGGCAGAGACACGACCATGTGTCTCAGCCGTGTATGGAACACGACTTTGGGACACGGGCATGTGGAGCCTTAAAGCATGAAATTTCCAAGATTTTTGTAAGTTCTCGGTTTAGTCCCAAACCCTTTCTAAAGTATGTTTTGGGCTCCGTAGACTCAAATAAGGGACTATGTGTAAGAGAATGAACGCTTTGAAATATGAATAAAATTTTATGGCTCGTATTTTAGTTTAATGTTTGTATGTTTTTCTGGTAACGCCTCGTACCTTAGCCCGGCCTCAGACACGGGTAAGGGGTGTTACAAACGAACTCAGACTCAACTCAACGAGCTCGGGCGTTCGCATCGATAAGTGAACTCGGACTCAACTCAATGAGCTCGGATGCCTAGTTACATCTCATGAACTCGGACTCAACTCAACGAGTTTGGAACTCAACCATCCTAGTGACATGTCACTTGTACCCTAATCTATTCCCAAGGTTCAAACGGGATTTTTTCAACTACACATTTCGATCGCCTTCTTCGGAATATAGAAATCGATACTTGCTAACATCTCATACTTATTAAATTATTCACATAATTTGCGTATTACCAAATAATAATTCACAAAGGACAATATTTCATGATAATAAATATTATATCATACAAATATCATTAAATCACTTAAAATAAAAATTATGTTACCTTATTTACAGATGAACTTACCTCTATACAAAATATTAGCAATCGAGCCTATTCCTCGTAAACTTTGTTTTTCTCTCGATCGCGACTTAAATCTCGTTTCTCTTGATCTATAATGCCAAATTAATATATTTAATACATACATTCATCAAAACAGCATTTAATACGAACTTTGGCAAAATTATATTTTTGCCCCTAAACTTTTGCATAATTACACTTTTGCCCCTAGGCTCGGGAATTAAACTTCATCCCTTATTCTTATGTTTTATGACATGCTGATCATTTTTCCCATCTATGGCAACATCAAATTCACACTCTAACATATACTTGTGACTATTAGGTATTTTTACCGATTAAGCCCTTTTACTCGTTTTCACTTAAAATCGAGTAGCACAAGTTGTCTAGCATAATTTAAAACCTCATATTCTATCATAAAACACCAAAATACACAAATTTAACCTATGGGTATTTTTCCAAATATGAACCCTAGGTTGAATTATTGCTAGCATAAGTTAATTCGAGCTACTTGGATTTCAAAAACGTAAAGAACATTAAAAACGGGGCTTGGAATCACTTACTATAGGGCTTGGAAGCTTGAAACAAACCTTAGCTATGGAGAACCCTTGAAATTTTGGCCTAATGAAGAAGATGGACAAAAATTGGCTTTTAATTTTGTTTTTAATTCATTTTAATAACTAAATGACCAAAATGCCCTTAATTAAAAACTATGGTGTTTTATCTTCCTTTAGGTATTTTTGTCCAAACTAGTATAATGGTCTAATTACTATCCAAGGACCTCCACTTTAAAAACCCATTACTCACAAGTGCTTAATACCTTTGTGAACTAGAACACACATTTTACAACTTTTGCAATTTAGTCCTAAATATCAAATTGAACCCTCTATCGATAAAATTTCTAAACGAAATTTTCACACAATCATGCAATCATGCCATAGACCTTAAAATGATAATAAAATAAATTTTTCTACCCCGAATTTGTGGTCACAAAACCATTATTCCGATTAGGCCCTAATTCGAGATATTACAACTCTCCCCCCTTTAAGGATTTTCGTCCTCGAAAATCTTACCGATAAACAGGTGTGGGTATTGATTTCTCATGGTTTCATCAGGTTCCCATGTAGTCTCTTCTACCCCGTGCTTTTGCCACAATACTTTCACAAGAGCGACACTTTTATTTCTTAGTTGCTTGACCTCTCGAGCTAAAATCCTAATCGGTTCTTCTTCGTAAGTCATATCTGGTCGTAGTTCAATTTCTATCAGTGAAATTATATGTGAGGGATCCGAATGATACCGACGTAGCATAGATACATGGAACACATCATGCATCTTCTGTAGTTCAGGTGGTAATGCTAGCCGATAAGCTACTGGTCCAATTCTTTCAATTACTTCATACGGTCCAATAAAACGCGGACTTAACTTACCCTTCCATCCAAATCTAAAGACTTTCTTCCATGGAGACACTTTCAAAAATACCTTATCACCAACTTGAAACTCGATTTCTTTTCGTTTCAAATCCGCATAAGATTTCTGTCTATCTGAAGTAGCTTTCAAACAATCTCGAATCACTTTCACCTTTTCTTCGGCTTCTTTTATTAGATCAACTCCATAAATCTGATTTTCCTTGAGTTCAGTCCAATACAATGGCATCCGACATTTACGACCATACAATGCTTCATAAGGTGCCATCTTCAAACTCGTCTGATAACTATTATTATAAGCAAATTCTACCAACGGTAAGTATATTTCGCAACTACCTTGAAATTCCAATACGCAACATCTGAGCATGTCTTCAAGAATCTGAATTACTCTCTCTGATTGTCCATCAGTTTGTGGATGAAAGGCAGTGCTGAAATTTAACTTCGTACCTAATGCCTCTTGCAACTTTTGCCAAAACCGTGAAGAAAATCTTGGATCTCTATCCGAAATGATTGACAAAGGTATTCCATGAAGTCTAACAATCTCACGAATATACAATTTATCCAACTTATTAAGAGAATAATCCGTACATACCGAAATAAAATGAGCCGATTTAGTCAGTCTGTCAACTATTACCCAGATGGCATTTTTCTTCCCCGGAGTTAACAGCAACCCTGATACAAAATCCATAGTAATCGATCCCATTTCCATTCAGGAATCATGATAGGCTGGAGTAATCCGGAAGGTACTTGGTGTTCAGCTTTCACTTGTTGACAAATTAAGCACTTTGATACAAACTCGGAGATATCTCTTTTCATTCCACTCTACCAATATATTTTCTTCAAGTCATTATACATTTTCATACTGCCCGGGTGAACTGCCAAACAACCATTATGTGCTTCATGCAAAATCTTTTGAATCAATTCATCATTTTTCGACACAATTTTGGTTTTTAAACATCAAGCAACCATCAGAACCGATTCTGAAATCTGATCCCGTATCAGCTTCACACTGCTTTCTCTTGGATTGCAAATCTTGATTATTTTTCTGAGCTTCATAAATCTCTTATAAAAACATCGGTCTTGCTCTTAACTCTGCTAGAATCAAACCATCATTTGATACCTTTAACCGAGTGTTCATAGCTCTCAAAGCAAATAGCAACTTTTTGCTTAAAGCATCGGCAACCACATTCGCTTTTCCTGGATGGTAATCAATAACAAGCTCGTAATCTTTCAATAACTCCAACCATCTTCACTGTCTCAAATTCAAGTCTTTTTGTGACATCAAGTACTTAAGACTTTTGTGGTCAGTATATACTCGGCACTTTTCACCATACAAATAATGTCACCAAATCTTCAAAGCAAACACTATAGCAGCCAATTCCAAATCATGAGTCGGATAATTCCTTTCATGAGATTTTAACTGCCTCGAAGCATAAGCCACAACTTTTCCTTCTTGCATAAGTACACATCCTAAGCCATTTCGAGAAGCATCACTATACATCACAAATTCTTTACCTGATTCGGGTTGTACCAACACTGGTGCTTCAGTTAATAACTTTTTCAGTTCTTCAAAACTCTGTTGACATTCTTCCGTCCATTCAAATTTAACATCCTTTCGGAGTAGTCTAGTCATAGGAGTAGCAATTATAGAAAATCCATTTACAACCCGCCGATAATACCCAGCTAGCCCCAAGAAACTTCTAACCTCGGTTACATTTTTTGGTGGTTTCCAATCAACAATGGCTGAAATTTTAGTAGGATCAACCTGTATACCATCACCTGAAACAATGTGACCTAAATATCCAACTTCCCGAAGCCAAAATTCACTTTTACTAAACTTAGCATACAACTGCTTATCTCTCAAAGTTTACAAAACTATCCTCAAGTGCTCAGCATGTTCTGCCTTATCTTTTGAATAAATTAAGATGTCATCTATAAACACCACAACAAATTTGTCCAAGTATGGTCGAAATATACGATTCATTAAATCCATAACACAGCGGAGCATTTTTCAACCCGAATGGCATAACTAAAAATTCATAATGACCTTACCTTGTTCTAAAAGTAGTTTTAGGCACATCCGACTCTTTTACTCGCAGCTGGTAGTACTAAGATCTCAAGTCAATCTTTGAAAACCATGTCTCTCCTTTGAGCTGATCAAACAAATCATCAATTCTTGGCAATAGATACTTGTTTTTGATTGTCACCTTGTTTAATTGCCGATAGTCAACACACAATCTCATAGGACCATCCTTACTTTTCACAAATAACACAGGAGCACCCTAAGGTGAAAAACTCGGTCTCACAAAGCCTTTATCAGTCAACTCTTGCAACTGTGACTTTAATACTTTCAACTCTGCTAGTGCCATTCTATACAGAGCAATCAAGATCAGAGCTGTTCCCAGTATCAACTCAATACCAAATTTTACTTCCCTAACTGGAGGCAAACCCGACAACTCTTCTGGAAATACATCTGTGGATTCACACACAATTGGCACTGATTTAACTTTCTTTTCAATTGATTTTGTATTAATTACATATGCCAAATAAGCTTCATAACCCTTCCTTAAATATCTCTGAGCCGACATCGAAAAAATCACACTAGATAATGCCTCTGATTTGCCTGATTCAACTCGCAGAATTTTACCACTTTCACACTTTAATTCTATAACCTTTTCTTTGCAATTTACTATAGCATCATGCAATGTCAACCAATCCATACCTAAAATAACATCAAATTCATACCCAAAATAACATCAAACTCATCAAATGGCAACAACATCAAGTCAGCCGAAAAGTAATGACCCCAAATCATTAAAGGACATTTCTTGCATACTTTATCAACTATCACACATCTGCCTAATGGATTCGACACTCTAATCATAAATTCTGTGTACTCAACAGGCATATTCATACTAGACACCAATTTCATGCACACATATGAATGAGTAGAACCGGGATCAATCAAAGCATTAACATTAACATCATCAAGAGAAAATATACCAGTAATCACGTCAGGTGATGAAGCATCTTCACATGCCTTTATGGCATAAGTTCTAGCTAGAGCCCTTACTTCAGGTTTAGCTGTTGAATCTTTGACTACATTCTTGCTGCTTGCTTCATTTCCAGCTTTTCTCGAATATCTTCCCCTCGAGTCTGCACCACTAACTTTTACACTCTGAAAATTTTCTTTCTCAACTCTCTCTGGGCAGTCTCTAATAAAATGATCTGAAGAACCACACTGAAAACATTCATTCTCTCTACATGGGCCAAAATGATTTCTACCACACCGCTGGCACTCGGGCTTAACAAATCTCAAATTTCCCACACTAGCCACGGAAGTAGTCTGAGATTTAAGACCCACATTTTGCTTCTTAGAACTTCCATATGATTGTCCAGCCGAAACCTGAGAACGAGGATTCATATTTCTAGATTTTCTAGATTGTTATGAGAATGAATTATTCGTCAATCTTTTCTTCCAATTTCTAGCCTCAGCCTCTACTTTTTTCTTCTCTTTGAGTATTTCTTCAGCCTAGCAAGCTCGATCAACCAGTACTACCATTTCTTTTAATTCAAGAATCCCAACAAATACTTTGATGTCTTCATTGAGTCCGTCTTCAAATAGTCTGCACATTTTAGCTTCTGTAGGAATATATTCTCTAGCATACTTACTTAACCTGACAAAATCTTTTTCGTATTCAGTAACTGTCATGTTCCCCTGCTTTAATTCAAGAAACTCTTTACGCTTTTGATCAATAAATCTTTCACTGATGTATTTCTTCCGAAATTCTTCTTGAAAGAACTCCCAAGTTATTTTCTCTTTCGGTACTACTGAAGTCAATGTCTTCCACCAATAATAAGCTGAATCCTTCAACAATGATATGGCACATTTTAAGCATTCCTCAGGTGTACAAGACAATTCATCAAATACTCGAATAGAATTCTCAAGCCAAAACTCTCCTTTCTCGGCATCATCATCAATATTTGCCCTAAATTTTTTGACCCCTTGCTTACGAATTCTGTCAACTGGAGTTCTGTAAAATTTCATTAGATCTACACCTTGAGGCATCGGGGGTACAGGTTGAGGAATCGGGGGAGGTGGGGGAGGTTGTGCATTCGGGTTCGTACGAACAAACTCAGTATACCAGGCACTCATCATCTGGAGAAAGGCTTTCTGAGCCCCTTCTCCTTGACCAACAGTAGGAGGTGGATTTTCAGTTGGCACCGCCCCTTCAGCCGGAGCTGGTGCATTACTCTCTACATCATCAGCCGCAACTGGATCGGGATCCATTTACTATAAAAAAATCATTTAAAAGGTCAGAAGTCGTCACACTATCAAAATATATATATGGCATGCATAGCAAAATCCGTACATACAACACATTAGTCCGAGAATCGACTAAACCTACTCTGATACCACCAAATGTAATGCCCTCACGCCGGAGACCGTCACGAGAGTCGAGCTTGAGGTGTTACTAAACTTAATTCATTAATTTAACAGCTCAAACAATTTATTTTAGAATTTCCAAACAAGCTGGCTAACTGCGTCACGATCGCTTAAAAATTCATATCTCAAATTTTGAAACTCAAAATTAAGATCCATAAATTTTTCCTTAAACTAGATTCCTATATCTATCTACTAATTGTTTTCTAGAATTTTTGGTTAGGCCAATTAGTATAGTTTATTAGTTAACGTCTCCCCTGTTTCAGGGTTTGACTACTCTGATCCCTGTGTATTACGAATCAGATATCTCTCTGTACAGAGTTTTAATGATTATTCTATTTGTTTCTCATACAACTAGACTCACTAAGGAATCTGTACTTTTAAATTAAAACTTTAATTATTTCTGTACAAGTTTTGGTGAATTTTTAAATTCAAAATAGGGGATTCAGAGACCACTATGACCTTGTTCCACCAAAACTTAAATATCTCATAAAATATAACTCATTTACCTGTTTTGTTCCATCCATATAAAAATAGACTCATCAAGCTTCAATTTCATAACTTATTCATCATTTAATTCTATTGCTACTATTTTTAGTGATTTTTCAAATTCACATCACTACTGCTATATGACTCTGTTTTATGGCCAATTTTACCATTCCAAGGATTTTCATGGTTTAGTTAAGACATAAAGCATACATGTTATCATATATAAACTTGATTAGCCATTTCAATAGCTAATCATTTACAAACCCTTTTCTTACCAAACCATAACCATATCATATGATCATTTATACAAAGTGAGTATATTGCTATACATGCCACACTCAAAATATACAAGCCATTTTACCAATTTAGGTCTTCGGATAGTGTGAACGAGCCTTCAACCTATCCCGATTCTCAAGCCGGCTTGTCAAAACTACAATGAAGAAAAATGAGGGAGTAAGCATAAATGCTTAGTAAGTTCACATGTAAATAATAAGTAACATGATTATGCAATCCAACATAAACATTATTAAAACACTCATAACATAAATATACTTACTATCTTACCACAATTTTGTCTCACCAAGTTCTCAACCAAGACTTAAACTCATACCTATCCATTTTCACTTCTTCAACGCATTCATCATCGAATCACTTTCGTTTTAAGCATTCTCAATATTCTCTTAGGATTCTTCCGTTGAACACGTAGGAATATAATTTCGGATACGCGGATAGTGTGCACGTAAGTGCTATACTCATAACTGAACAAGCTCAATAGCTTTTTAATCTATGTAGCCAAGCTACCACGTATCCCGCCCATAAACGAACTTGGACTCAACTCACCGAGCTCGGGCGTTCACATCCATAAGTGAACTCAGACTCAACTCAACGAGCTCGGATGCCCAGTTACATCTCACGAACTCGGACTCAACTCAACGAGTTCGTAACTCAACCATCCTAGTGACATGTCACTTGTACCCTAATCTATTCCCAAGGTTCAAACGGGATTCTTTTCAATTACACATTTCGATTGCCTTCTTCGGAATATAGAAATCGATACTTGTTAACATCTCATACTTATTAAATTATTCACATAATTTGCGTATTACCAAATAATAATTCACAAAGCACAATATTTCATGATAATAAATATTATATCATACAAATATCATTAAATCACTTAAAATAAAAATTATGTTACCTTATTTACAGATGAACTTACCTCTATACAAAATATTAGTAATCGAGCCTATTCCTCGTAAACTTTGTTTTTCCCTCGATCGCAACTTGAATCTCGTTTCTCTTGATCTATAATGCCAAATTAATTTATTTAATACATACATTCATCAAAACAGCATTTAATACGAACTTTGGCAAAATTACATTTTTGCCCCTAAACTTTTGCATAATTACACTTTTGCCTCTAGGCTCGGGAATTAAACTTCATCCCTTATTCTTATGTTTTATGACATGTTGATCATTTTTCCCATTAATGGCAACATCAAATTCACACTCTAACATGTACTTATGAATATTATGTATTTTTACCGATTAAGCCCTTTTACTCGTTTCAACTTAAAACCGAGTAGCACAAGTTGTCTAGCGTAATTTAAAACCTCATATTCTATCATAAAACACCAAAGTACACAAATTTCACCTATGGGTATTTTTCCAAATATGAACCCTAGGTTGAATTATTGCTAGCATAAGTTAATTCGAGCTACCGGGATTTCAAAAACGTAAAGAACATTAAAAACGGGGCTTGGAATCACTTACTATGGGGCTTGGAAGCTTGAAACAAACCCTAGCTATGGAGAACCCTTGAAATTTCAGCCTAATGAAGAAGATGGCCAAAAATTGGCTTTTAATTTTGTTTTTAATTCATTTTAATAACTAAATGACCAAAATGCCCTTAATTAAAAACTATGGTGTTTTATCTTCCTTTAGGTATTTTTGTCCAAACGGGTATAATGGTCTAATTACTATCCAAGGACCTCCACTTTAAAAACCCATTACTCACAAGTACTTATTACCTTTGTGAGCAGAACACACATTTTACAACTTTTGCAATTTAGTCCTAAATATTAAATTGGACCTTCTATCGATAAAATATCTAAACGAAATTTTCACACAATCATGCAATCATGCCATAGACCTTAAAATGATAATAAAATAAATTTTTCTACCTCGAATTTATGGTCACGAAACCACTATTCTGATTAGGCCCTAATTCGAGATATTACAGGTGCATTAGAATTTGTACGAACAAACTCCGAATACCAAGCACTCATCATGTGGAGGAAGGCTTCTCTAGCCACTCCACTTGACTAAGTGTCACGAGCCCACTTTCAACTGGCACGGTCCTTTCAGTGGGAGTCGGCTCTCTACATCATCCGCCACTGCTCCGTCGAGATCTATTTACTATATGAAAGCACAATTTAAGTTCTTCAGAAGTCGCCATACTATCATATTACTTATATGGCATATATAGCTAGACTTGTACACACACTAGGTTAGTCCTAGAATCGACTAAACCATGACTCTGATACCACTAAATGTAACACCCCTTACCCATATCCTACACCGGGATAGGGTAGGAGGCGTTACTAGACTTAAAAACATGCATACAATCATTTTTCGGTCATAAAATTTCGCTCAAATTTAAAACTTTCAAATGTCCTCTTAATGTCCTTAATATGAACCTACGAGGCCCAAAACATGCTTTGGTAACGATTCGGGAATAAATTGAACACTTTAGAAAACTTTGAAACTTTTCAATGCAAACAGGGGCATACGCCCGTGTGGAAGGGCGTGCGTCCTCTTAACATGGCCATGTTGAATGTCGGTGCAGCTCACACAGCTTGAACGTATCGAGACACGCCCATGTCCCTAGCCCGTGTGGATTTATTTCTCAATTCAAACCTACAGGGTCACACAGCCTGGCACACGCCCGTGTCCACGGCCCATGTCCCTCACACAGCCATGACACGCTCATGTACTAAAACCTTGACATTCTGTTTCTGACGTCATCAACTATCCAGGGGCACACGTCTGTGTGTTGGGCCGTGTGGCGAATTTAATTTCGCATTTAAGGTGCAGACTTCACACGACCTAGGCACAACCCGTGTGCTATGGCCATGTTCTCCACACAGTTGAGACACACGGTCGTGTCTCTGCCCATGTGGTTACTACTGGGCATTTTGTTTTGCCAAATTTAGGTGCAGGGGACACACGACTAGGCCACATGCCCATTGGGCAGACCGTGTGTCACACATGGTCTAGACGCACGCCCATGTATCTACCCGTGGACAAAAAGAAGGCTATTTACCAAGCCTTTTTTTCACCCTTACTTACACCAACCTACAAAACATCAAAGAATACTAATATAACAAAGACACGTGACCATATCAACCAATACCAAGGCATTCACACATCATTTCCTAGCTATTTACTATCACATACAACATCTCCTACTTATCAACACAAACCATGCAGCAACCACATCTATTAAAATTCTCATCAAATGCATTTAGCAATAATCAATATTAGCCAACATGAATGGCATATACAGAATGAATATCACATCAACATGAGCCAACATTCATGGCTAAACCAATATGACACTTAACAAAAAGACCAAGTCCCTATACATGCCATACTCAAAATGATAAACCTAACTATACCCAATTGTTCTGATTGATAGTGTGATCAAGCCTCCAACGTCCTTTGATCCTCGAGCTAGCTTGACGATGCTATAAGAAAATGGAAAAGAGAGGGAGTAAGCTCAAATCTTAGTAAGTTACATGTAAATAATTAGTAACACTTTACCAAGTAATATCATACTCATAACATATTATACACTTGCACAAGATTCTCGAATGACCATAGACATAACTTACTCATTTTCATCCTTACTACTCATGTACACAACTCGAGCTCATTCTCATGAGTTTTGTGTAGGTACCTGAACCACTTGCAACATAATCATAGCTTTTCTCAATCATGACATAATCTTTAAATCACCCGTTGAACCAGTTGGAATATTAAAGGATACTCGATAAGCCTCATACAAAAGGGTAAAATGCCGATGCCATGTCCCAAACATGGTCTTACACTGGCTCTCATGTATCGTTGCCTTTTCCATGTCCCAGACATGGTCTTCCACTGACTTACATATTGAGGCTGATGCCATGTCCCAAACATGGTCTTACACTGCCTCTCATAAAAATATAGATGCCATGTTCCAAACATGGTCTTACACTGGCTCACATATTGAGGACGATGCCATGTCCCAAACATGGTCTTACACTAGCTCACAAATAACCCTAGTGTCATGGCATGGATGTCCGATCTATTCTTACGGTTCAACTGAGAGTTTTACCACATCAAGTCTCGTCATGCATATTCATAACAAAAATCACACATTCCATGCAATAACAATTATTCAATACCTAATAACAATAGAGTGGTGAAATTTACGTTCAACTTACCTCGGTATACAAAATATGGTCGACTAGTTTGATTTAATCCACTAGCTTGGTTTTCCCCAAGTATAGTTCTGGATTTTGTATTTCTTGATCTATAATGACAACATTTATTTATTTAATCATCACATAAATCAAGATATTCCAAAATTCCTACTTTGCTAAAATGACTGTTTTGCCCCTAAACTTTTACATTTTTATAATTTAGTCCCTAGGCTCGTGAAATAATTTTCGTCATATTTCCTCATTAACCAAGCCTAGCCAAATGTACTTTAAGCTTACAGCATCTCACAATTTCAATTATTTCACATATTTACCACCCATTTTATAACTTTTACAAAATGATCCATTTTTGGGGTTTTTCATGAAAGCCTTTTCACAAAAGTTGTTTATTTAACAACCATAATTCATTTTCTTCCATAAAAATTCAGCGAATAACACGAGTACTCAAATGGAAACACCTTAAACTTTCAACCATTTTGCAAAATAGTCCCCCCATTATTTAGCTTATACTACAAGGTCCCTAAAAAAACAAAAATATCAAGAAAGACCACGAAAATCACTTACTTGTAAAGAAACCAAGTGGCTGAAATTTTCAAACTTCAAAACCCCCTTTTTGCTATAATTTTCGGTGGTGAAGAGAAGGAATGAAAAAGATGATAGCTAGTCCTTTAGGTTTATTATTTTATTATCAATTAAGTCACCTAACATTTGATCATCCCTTGAATTAAGGTTCCATGTCTAGCCACTAATACTTTATTGGTCTATTTACTCAATAAGGACCCATACTTTAATGTTTCATAGCTATTTGACACCTTTTGCTAGTAGAACAAAACTTTGGCACTGTATACGATTTAGTCCTTTTTTAAAATTAAGCTTGAATCACTGAAATTAATTCACCAAAAATTTCAAACACTCATATAATCATGTTATAACACATAAAATAAAAAAAATTCCTCCGACCTTGGATTTTTTGTTCCAAAAGCACTATTTTGACTAGGCCTAAAATCAGGCTGTTATAAAGGACACCAACTTAGATAAAGCATCTGCCCATGTGTTATCCTTCCATGAGAGTTGCTTCACTTGTATCTTGTCAAATCCTACGAGCAATTGTGTTGCAATTGAATAATACTTCTTCAAGATTGACTCATTCACCTCATACTCACCATCCATTTTTTTTTGTCACTAACTGGGAGTTCGTGTGCTCGACGAGGTCCCTTGCCCCAAGTTGGTGAGGTAATTGTAATCCTACTATTAGATCTTTATATTCTGTATTTTGGATGTTTGAAAACCGAAAGATAGCCCATACTACTAGTCATTCTTACTAGGATCAACTAGGACTACCCCTGCTCTTGATCTCGTCTTTGTCATAGAACCGTCAACACAGACTAATCACTTTTTTGAGCTATCAATCGTGTTTACATCCTCCTAAGGTGAACTAACTGTTGCACTAATAGACATCTCAAAAGAACATTCAACTATATAATCAACTAGTATTTTCCCATTCATTGTTGTTCTTGATGCATACTCCACACCAAACTCGGCTAACTCGAAGCTCCATTTTGACATTCTTGATGCGTCAACTTTGGACAATATATCTTTTATAGGTTGATTTGTCATGAGCCAACAAGACATGCCTGAAAGTAGGGACGCAACTTTCAAGTTGTAACAATCAGAGCAAAGATAAGTTTTTCAATTTTCAAATACCTTATCTTTCCATTTTGTAGCACCTTACTAATGTAGTACACTAAAAACTTGCGAACATCCTTGCTCTAACCAAGACAACTACAATTGTTGCCTCTGAGGTTGCCAAATATAAGTAAAGGGTTTCTCCCACTCATAGGACATTAAGAGTAGTAGGGACGTGAGGTAAAACTCGAGTTTTTCAAAGGCCACTTGACATTCTGCAGTCCACGAAAAAGAAGTGTGCAAGACTTGAAAGAAGGGTAGACATTTATCTACAACCACTCTTCTTATCAAACATTGCACATCTTTTATCGTCTTCGGAGGGGTGATATCCAAGATGACACGAATCTTTTCTTGGTTTGCCTCAATTCCCCTTTCTGAGATCCTGAAACCCAAAAATTTATGGCTTTGACACTGAAAGCACACTTTTCTGGATATAACCTCATGTTATAAGCTTGCAACACAGCAAACACTTCAATCAAATTTTGCACATGCTCACTGAGGGTAGAACCCTTTACTAGCATATCATCAATGTAGACCTTAACGCTTCACCCAATTTGCTTCCTAAAAATCTTGTTCACCATATTTGGTAGGTCGCACCTATGTTTTTCAAGCCAAAAGGCAAAACATGGTAGTCGAATAATTCCTCAGTAATAAAAGTTGTCTTCTCCTGGTATTCAGGGGTCATGGCTATCAGATTAATCTAGAGAAAGCGTCCATAAAACTCATGAATTTATTGCTCGATGACACATCGACCAACCTATCAATTAAAGGTAGGGGAAAACTATATTTAGGTCAGGCCTTTTTAAGATTGATGAAGTCGATACACATTCTCCATTTTTCATTGACCTTTTCACCATTACAACATTTGAAACCTAGTCAGGATACTCAACCTCCCTAATGAAGCTTATTGATAACAACTGTCCAACTTCTTGTCTCACAACTTTAAGAACCTGCGGAGTAAATATTCTTCTCTTCTGTTTGACTAGCTTAGCTTCAGGTAAGATATTCAACCTATGAACAATCACTCAATGGTCCACTCCTAGCATATCTGCGGCTGACCAAGCGAAGACATCAGCATTTGCCTTTAAGCACTACATCAAATTATCTTTTTCGTCACTTGCCAATATGGACAAAATTTTAACCACTCTGTCTATATCATCATGAAATAATTGTAAAGTTTCCATGACCTCTGCAACCTTTTGATTTTTACTCTTTCCTCATTTTAGTTAGCAAAACTATCCAAATCCAACAACTGACCGTCTATGCTTGTTTCCTGTGAACTTTGTCCTTACTGAACCTGCTTCTGCGTTTGCTTCACCAACAACATATGGCACTGCCTAGTTGTTTTTTGATTCGGCAACATCTACCCTACTCTCATTTACGTAGGGAATTTTATCTTCATACGAAATGTTGTTACCATCATCTTTGCCATCCTCATAAAGGGTCGCCCGAAGATAACATTGTAAGTCATACTGTGATCCACTACAAAAATTGGGCATAATTTGTTGTAGTATGCTCACCATCTCCTAAGGTAACTGGAAAAGTAATACAACCCTTCACCTCAATAGGGTGGTTTGTAAAATCGTAAAATGGGCTTGCCCTCTTCAATGTTTACTCCTTTAGCCCCATTTTTTGGTATGCTTCCCATGTTAGTACCTTAACCATACTTCTACTGTCTACAAGTATTCTCTTAACCTCAAAACCCACAATCCCTACAGAAACAACCATTGGATCATTCTCTTCATTTCATCACATATCAGCTCTTTATCTTTATTACTAAATTCAACACTCCACTTCCCTTGCTGACATCGTCTTTTGGGTGCATTAACTAACATTACTCTACTCATGTGACCTTTTCTCTTTGCATTGGAGGTCGTCCAATCCTCATCTGTGCCTACAATTACATGTATCAAACCCCTTACCATCTACTTGACCTTGGTGTCAGCATACGAACTTTAAACCTGTTGGTTTACTTGAGCCACAAATTTCGGGAGCTCGTTATTTCTCACTGCTACTTCAATAGCATCTTTCAAAGAAAGACAATCTTGTGTCCCCCTATCATTATGGAAAGCACATATCTCTCTTAACTTTGATTGTCTTACGTTTTGCCTCATAGGGGAAAGGGTAAAGGTAATACCCAAACTTTTCAACTAATTCGAAATATAGGCACGAGTAGCATTCAGGGGGTATGAGCTTCAAACTTACCGTGGGGGATGTACCTTATTATGCATTCTAGGTAAGCTCTCCGAGATGCCTTAGGTGGCTAATTTTATGATTGTGTTCTCTGTTGCCTTTCATTCTGTACACGTAAAGATTGATGAGGTTGCCATTTTCTATTCTGAGCTCCGTCTCTGTTTCTAAACTACCTATCTCCCCTCTAAACTATGCCGTATGTTGCTCGTTTTACCTCTTTTGTTTTTACAAACTTGTGGGCCCTTTTATACAAATCTGCCAAACTTTGGGGCCTATTTTTAGTGAAGTAATATTGTACATGCTCATTCAGTACTTCCATAATAAAAAACATTGATAGCCCATTGATCTTCAAGGTTCTTTGTGTTTAGTGTTGCCACGTGGAAACGTTTTACATAGTCTTACAGGGATTCTTCTTTCTTTTATTTCACATACATTAAACCCATAAGAGTTCTCATGATTATCATATGTGCTTTGAACCATCCCAAAAACATTTGACCTAGCTGAAAAAAGCTTTGAATAGACCCTTGGGGCAGAGACAAGTACCAATCCTTCACACTCCCTTTAAGCATCATGGAGAAAGCCTTGTACTTCACGAGATTTGAAGCCCCCATGTGAAATAGGCATAAGGCTGAATCGAATGAAATAGAACCATACCTAGTGGTGTCAAATATTCTCTGTGATAATGTGAATTCCTTACTTTGACACAGTCCACTTGGAACCTGGAACTGTAAGTTCCTCAAGAACTTCTTGTAGATTTTCAAACTCAATATTGCTCATCAAGGAAGAATATTCATTGTCTTCAAAATCAGATAATTTAAAGAATTCATTAATAGCGTTTCAGGTTATTGGTACATTGATTCCGTGAACAAAAACTTCCGTCAATTCACTTATGGTCAAATTCACGTAAAATTCACTAACTCCTCATCTACACTAGGTCTTTTCTCACAAAATAACTCCCAATGGAGAGCTTCAGCAATTTGTCGAATGCGCGCCATGAAATCAATATAGTTACTTTCTTTCAGTGTAAAGTCTTTTTCTGGGTGCATTTATTGATTCTTGAAAACGCTTTCGTATCTCGCTTTGGCTTCTTCACAGTGGAATTTATTTTGTGATTTTTCAATTTGAGTAGAGGCACGAGTTCTTTTCCGAGGCATGATTAACCTGATCATAAGATAGAACAAATATTTTCTCAAAAATTTAATTAGTATAAAATATTATAATTCAATAATTTGAAAAATTAAATAATTAAATAAAATTAAATTTAGGAGAAAAAATTATCTTACCACCTTTTTATAGAAGTTAAGAACTTAAAGAAAATAAATATAAAGCAAAAGAGGTTGGTTTAGGTATGGTTGTAGGGTGTCTTGATGGTGTGGTGTGATAGGAAAAAGTGAGTAGCAAGGCAGCAGCGGCACACTAGGAAGCAACAGTGCACTAGGTATGGCTTGGCGCGATGGAGGCAGCCACAGTGTGCAGATCCTTGCATGAGTAGCAGGGCATGCATATGCCGCATAGATGTGGGAGAGTGGGCAGCAGGCAGGTGCGTCAAGCAGGCTTGGCTAGCTGATAGGCACTTGAGCTAGTGCGGAGGCTGCTGGAGTAGGACGTGCGGGCAGTTATAGCGACAAAGAGTAGGCTGCTAGGTTGGTGGTCTGCATAATGTGCGTTGGAGTTGCTGGTGCCGAAGGTTGGTGTTGGTGTGGCTAGGTTGTGGTATGTGAAAAAGTGGATACAATTTATAGTGAATGAAGTAGGAGTTTAATTAGAATTTTTAGAACAAATTAATAATTAATATAATGCAAATGAAATTATTATTTGTTCTTAATTTATTAAAATAAGAACTTATTAACTAAAATATGATCAAATTTAAACTAATTCTAATTCTATGTGAAGTTGATAATAATTAATATATATTATAATAAATATAATTATATACTAGTTATTATCATCTTATTTATTAAATTAAATTAAAAAAATTATTCTAGATGCCTTTTGAAAATATTTACAAAAAGAGACAAATTTTTAATATTTATAAAAAGAACAACCAAATTTTGAAAATAGTTCAATTAAGTACCTAGACTTAAAGAAAAATTGAAATTGAGTTGCAATTAAAACTTGGATTAAAATTGACCATTTTATTTGAAACACTAAAAATTTATTTTTCCATTTAGGGAATAATTTCTCAAAAGACTTTGTTAAAATCAGTTCCGAAGAAAGATTGGAGGGGTCACAAGTGGTCTCGCTTAAGTTCCAATCTCCTAGACAGAATTTATTTAAAGATACTAATCCCGAAAATATACCCTAAATCATTTATTTAAAAAGAAAAAAATAAAAATTAAATACCTGATAAAATGAACGAGATATGATCCCGTTCACTTTTATCCTTCAGTAATCTTTTAAACGCTGAGTGTTAACTCGAAAATTACCTCCCTTACTTTGATGTTCGACAACTCCATATGGATAAACTTGGTGAATCATAAATGGACTGGACCAGCATGATTTTATCTTACCTAAAAAGAACCTTAATCTGGAATTGAATAACAAGACTTGTTGACCTACTTCAAATTCTCAAACTCGAATGTGCTTGTCATGCCATCACTTAAGTCTTTCCTTGAGTAATTTGGCATACGAGAACATTTGGAATTCCTCTAACTTGTTGAGTTGGAGCATCCTTTTCTCTTTAGCAAGCTTAAGATCCAAGTTGAGTTGTTGGAGAGCCCAATAAGCTTTGTGCTCTAACTCCAAGGGTAGATGGCAGGCTTTCCCAAAGGCCAACCTATAGGGTGAAATCCGCAAAGATGTCTTGTATTTTGTCCTATAGGCCCATAAAGCATCCTCAAATTGTTTGGACCTATCTCGTCAATTCGGGAAAACTACCTTTTCAAGTATGCCTTGATCTCTTTGTTTTCCAGTTCAACTTGCCAATTCGTCTACGAATGGAAAGCTGTGGTAAACTTGTGCTTCGCTCCATGTTTGTTGAGTAACCATTTCAACCATCTATTCACAAAATGGGACCTTTCATCACTGATGATAGCTCTCAGGCTCCCAAACCTTGTGAACACATGCTTTTGTAGAAACTTCATCACAACCTTAGCATCATTCATCAAATATTCCTCGGCCTTAACCCACTTAGACATGTAGTCTACTGCTACCATTATGTACTTGTGACCAAAAGATGGAGGAAAAGGACCGAGAAAGTCAATATCCCAAACATCAAATAATTCTACCTCAATGATGTTTGTTCGGGGCATTTCATCTTTGTTGGTGACATTTCCAGCCCTTTGACACCGATCACAACTCTTTACATAAGCATATGCATTTTTGAATAGTGTTGGCCAAAAGAAACCGGCTTGCAATACTTTGGCTGCAGTACGTGTACCTCTGAAGTGTCCCCTCCTCAGAGTTGAGTGGCAATGATATAGAATCGTATATAATTCATCTTCTTCCATGCATCATTTGATCCGCACACTTTTTAAATAAGTATAGTTCTTCCCAGAAATAGTACTTCACATCGTGAAGAAACTTTTTCTCTTTATGATATGTCTTATCAATCGACATCAAACCACAAGCTAAATAGTTAGCAATATCAGCGAACCAAGGGGTATTATAGACATGATTTACCTTTAGAATGTGTTCATCTGGAAATGTCTCTTGAATGGGTATAAGTGGAGAATTCCCTTCTTGCGCTCCAATCTGGACAAGTGGTCTGCTACTTGGTTTTCTACTCCCTTTCGATCTTGAATTTTTAGATCGAACTCTTGAAGTAGAAGTACCCATCAGACCAGTCTTGGCTTACTGTCTTTCTTGGCAAGTAAATACTTAATTGCCAAATAGTCTGTATAGACAGTCAGTTTGGTACCTACAAGATAAGATCAAGACTTGTCAAAAGTAAACACAATAGCAAGTAACTCTTTCTCTGTTACCGTATAATTTAGTTGAGCTCTTGTTAGAGTTTGACTTGTGTAGTAAATGAGATGAAAAACTTTGTTCCTTAATTGGCCCACAACAGCTTCTATCGTGAAGTCATTTGCGTCACATATCAATTCAAATGGAAAATCCCAGTTTGCTGTGACGATTATGGGTGCCAAAACTAACCAAATCTTCAAAGCTTTGAAAGCTCTTAAGCAATCCTCATTAAATTTGAACGTCATGTCCTTCCCTAATAATTTGCATAAGGGTTTTACAATTTTGGAGAAGTCTTTGATAAATCTTCGATAGAAGCCGGAGTGGCCCAAAAACCTCCTAACACTCTTTACAGATGTTGGAGGTGGGAGTTTCTCAATAACATCTACCTTTACTTTATCTACTTCGATTCCATGTCTCATTATCCGATGCCCTAGAACTACCTTCTCGTACCATGAAATGGCACTTTTCCCAGTTGAGTATGTGGTTTATTTTTTTTCCATTTCCTTAGTACCTTAGCTAGACTGGCTAGGCAATCATCTGTAAAAACTTCCAAGTATTTCTCAACCATATCAATAAAAATCGACATCATACATCTTTGAAATGTAACAGGTGCATTACATAAACCAAATGGCATGCATTTAAATGCAAATGTACCGAACAGGCAGGTGAATATTGTCTTGTGTTGATCTTTTGGTGCTACTGTAATCTGATTATACCCCGAGATCCATTGAGAATACAGTAATAGTGTCGCCTTTGAGTCTGTCCTGCATTTGGTCCAAAAACGACAAAGGAAAGTGATGTTTCCTAGTCACCTTATTCAGCTTTTGGTAATCGATGCAAATTCTCCATCTCGTAACATTTTTAGTCGGTATCAACTCATTATTCTCATTTCCAATGATCGTATTACCTCTTTTCTTTGGCACACATTGGACCGGGCACACATTGGACCGAACTTACCCATGAACTGTTTGAGATGGGATAAATTATACCTGCATCTAACCACTTGATGATTTCTTTCTTTACCACGTCTTTTATGATGGGGTTTAATCTTCGTTGTCCATCAATCGTCCCTTTTTTGCCATCTTCTAAGATGATCTTATGCATGCATACAGATGGACTAATTTTTCGAATATCGATTATGGTCCACCCAATAGCCTTCTTAAATTGTTTCAATACTAGGATAATTTTCTCTTCTTGCTCAATGGTTAACTTTACTGAAACAATCACAGGTAAAGTAGAAGTGTTACCTAAATAAACATATTTTAAATGTGAGGGAAGTACCTTTGGTTCTAACTTAGGTGGCTCCTCGATTGACGCTTTTTGTTGGGCATAATCCCTATTCTCTAACTACAGAGATTCAAAGCAGGATTGCGGATTAAATCCTCTTTGATTAGCTTCTAGCAAAGCTAAGTATTCATCATCCTCTTCATCACTCAGAGGGTTTGATGTCAAAATTTGTTCCAATGGGTCCTTAACATAGTTGAGTTCCTTTTCCATGATTAATTCCTCTAAATCAGACACTAAAGAAGAATCATCAATTGTGTTAGGAAATCGCATAGACTTAAAAACATTAAATATTACCTGGTTGTCGTGAACACGCATAGTAAGCTTGCCCTTCTGCACATCAATAAGGGTCTTTCTAGTTGCTAGGAAAGGCCTTCCTAGGATGATTGACACTTATTTGTTTGCTTGAAAATCTAGAATAACAAAATTAGCAGGAAAAATAAATTTGTCTACATGTACCAATATGTCTTCGATTTTTTCCTCTGGATGTGCTAATAATCGATCTGCTAATTGAAGTGTAACCATAGTAGGTCTAACTTCACATATACCCAACTTCCTGATTATTGAAATAGGTATCAAGTTGATACTTCCATCCAAATCACATAGTGCCTTATGTTGCTGTAATGTTGTAAGATATGGTGAAACATCCAGGATCCTTCAACTTGAGGGGTAGTTTGTCTTAAAGATATGCATGTATTCCTTTGTCAGGGCTACTGTCTCAAATTTCTACCAAAAGTCATTTATCCAAAAATTCATTTATCTTTTAACTATATCTCTATGTCAATTCAACCGATAAAACAAATTTTAATAAGCAAATGTGTTAGGTGCAGATACATACTTATGAAATTAAAATAATTTCTTGTACATATCTCTTTGCCAATTCAAACAATTAATTCAATCTCATAAGCACATAAAAGATTATGTAAGGTATCAATGTATTTCTACCTTGAAACAGTTTAATCACAATAATCTTGCAAGTTATGCAAGGGTAATGTATCGTTAGATACCGTTGCTAATTTAACCCTCAGCTACCTTAGATGATTAAACATGCACTAATTCAGTATCATGTTAATTAATTATATTTTCAATCCATTTAAATAATTAATTCATTAGTCACCTTACAATTTTAATGCAAGAATAGCTTAGTCATGGTTTTACTTAATCAAACATCTTATCGAGGCCTGTAACAACACAAGCACAATTTGAATAACTCAAGTAGACGAAATGCAATCAACCTAACACAAATTAAATTTAAGTCATATTAATTAAATTAAACATATCAACATCACAAATATTCATAGACATGTTCATAACAACAACAATAAAATTAAAAGGATAAGGAACAAGAATCAAATTTGATGTTTCTCCGAGGCTTGACTAGTTTGCTCTGCTCCTCCTTCTCTGCTTGTTCTTGTTGAATTGAGGCTTCCACGAACACTTGAATTCTACTCCAAATGGTGGTTGAAGGAATCCTTTTCAAGAGGTGAAATCATCAAAGGAATAGGGGAAGAAAATGAAGAACAATGGAATTGGAATGAAGAGAGAAAAGTGATAAAGAAATGAAGAAATGAATGGGTTTGAGATGTTTATGAAGTAAGCAGCCAAGGGGGTATTTATAGATTGAGAAGGCTACTAAAAATAGAAAAAATTAGCAGCTAAAGACTCCCCCCATGGCCAGCCACACATGTAGCATGTTTGAAGATTTCAAATATGCTATTTTTAGGTAGGGGCAAATCTTGAAAGGCATGAATAGTGGAGGGATTTGAATGGAAATTGAAGGAGTCTTCAAGGGCCATTTTGCAAGCCAAATAATCAGCCAAACAAGCTAATTGGGTCAGCATGTAGGACGGTTTTGGGCTGCCCAATGCTCGGTTGGATCGATTTTCTCGGTTCAGCTCAACTAGGCCCCTTTTCATAATTAATTAATAATAATTTATTTAACACTAATTAAATTGGATTAAAATTAAAATTAACTATATTATGAATTAATACAGATAGTTTGGACCATATTAGGCTAAAAAATCAATTAACCTTGATGCTTCTAAATTGCTTCTCGGTTTTGTGCTTCTAGTAGTGTCTGTCGAGCCATTTTTCGCCCTTTATGCAAATTTGTCGAAGATAATCAAAATTAATTAGAATTTGATATAAAAATAATTAAAATTCAACATGTCAATAATTTTAATGCAATTTAATTATTTTATAATTATTATATATTTTTCGACAAGAATTTTACTAAAACTGTATGAATTTGAGTTAAAAAGGGCATGAAAAAGTGTATACATTTTCGTGTTTCCAAAAATCTCCGAAACATATAACTCAGCCAATCTGTCAAGAGAGAAATCTATACACACCAGAATAAAATGTGCAGACTTCATCAAATGGTTGACAATAACCCAAACGGCATTTTTCATTTTCGAAGATAGGGGTAACCCCAATACGAAATCCATAGTAACTCTATCCCATTTCCAC
Source organism: Gossypium hirsutum (assembly GCF_007990345.1). NCBI lineage: Eukaryota > Viridiplantae > Streptophyta > Magnoliopsida > Malvales > Malvaceae > Gossypium > Gossypium hirsutum. Next base: position 91,818,180 of record NC_053424.1, read on the forward strand.
TCCGGTATTCTCAATGGTTGTAACAGTCTTGAAGGCACCTGATGTTCAACTTTAACTTGCTGACATATCAAACATCTCAATACAAAGTCAAAATCTCACGTTTCATTCTCGACCACGAGTACATCTATCTCAAATCGCTGTACATTTTATTGCTTCCCAGATGAATAGACAAGCTACCACTATGAGCTTCGTGTAAAATATTTTGTATGAGCTCTGGGTTCTTTGGCACATAAACTCTACCTCTGAACAACAAACAATCATCGTGTGCTATCTAAAATTCTGAATCAGAAGTTGACTCACACTGCACCCATTCAACTAGCAACTCACTATCACATTTCTGAGCTTCACAGATCTGCTGTAAAAACATCGGTTTAGCTTTTAACTTGGCCAAGATCAAGCATCATCAGATGATGAAAGTCAGGTATTCATCGCTCGTAGAGAAAACAATGACTTTCTACTCAAAGCATCAGTAACTACATTTTCTTTAATCTTTCAACAGTTCGAGCCACCTGTGCTATCTCAAATTCATATCTTTCTACGACATTAAATACTTTAAACTCTTGTGATCTGTAAATATGTGAAATTTTTGGCCAAACAAATGATGTCACCAAATTGTTAACGTGAACACAATAGCTGGTAAGTCTAAATCATGAGGCGGATAGTTTTTTTCATGTGACTTTAACTATTTGGAGGCATAAGCTATCACTTTGCCTTCCTACATCAAAACACATCCTAAACCATTTAATGATGCATCACTAAAGCCAAGCTGAACTAGAACTGGTGTTTTGGTCAATAGCGCTTTCAACTAGTTAAAACTTTGCTGACATTTATCGAACCACTCAAACTTCACATCTTTCTGTAATAACCGCATCATCGGTGTAGCTATCATTGAGAACCCTTTTACGAATCTTCAGTAGTAGCCAGCTAATCCCAAAAAACTTCTAACTTCAAATATGTTTCTTGGTGGTTTCCAGTCAACAATTGCTGAAATTTTACTCGTATCAACTCTGATGCCTTTAGCTGATACTATATGTCCTAGAAAACTGATTTCTCGAAGCTAGAACATTCATTTGCTAAATTTAGCAAACAATTGTTTATCTCGTAGAGTTTGTAGAATATTATTAATAAATACCATAACAAATCTTTCTAAATACGGTTAGAAGATTTTGTTCATCAAATCTATAAATACTACAGGTGCGTTAGTTAAACCAAACAATATCACGAGAAATTCATAGTGTTCATACTTGGTTCGAAATGCAGTTTTTGGCACATATGAATCTTTCACTCGTAATTGATAGTAACTAGAATGGAGGCCAATCTTCGAGAATACTGTGGCACCTTTCAGCTGATCGAACAAATCATCAATTCGAGGCAATGGATATTTATTCTTGTAACGCCCTCATGCCCGAAACCGTCGCCGGAGTCGAGCTTGAGGAGTTACCGAACATAATTTATCAAATTAAGAACTTCAAATCATTTGTTTCTACATTCACAGCTTTCTAGCTAACTGTGTCACAGTTACAAGAAAAATCATATCTCGAGTTACGAAACTTAAAATCAAGATCTGTAAATTTTCCCTAAATCTAGACTCATATATATATTTACTAATTTTTTTCTAGAATTTTTTGTTGGGCCAATTAGTACAATTTATTAGTTAAAGTCTCCCCTGTTTCAGGGTTCGACTACTCTGACCTCTATGTATTACGAATCAGATATCTCTATATCATAAAATTATTTACACAAAATAAGTATACTACTATACATGCCATACTTAAGTTTTACAAGCCATTTACCCAGATGAAAGTCCTTTGGATAGTGTGATCGAACCTTCCACCCGTCCCGTTTCCCGAGCTGGCTTGTTCAAAACTACAGTAAATAAAGAGGAGGGAGTAAGCATAAATGCTTAGTAAGTTCATATGTAAATAACAAGTAACATAAGAATACAAATATACCAAACAACTTTAGCATGGTATCACCAAAACATAAATCATATTTCTAAACATCATCCATCATCGTACTACCTTATCATTGTTGTATCTATTATCAACCCGAGGGTTAAGAACATACCTGTCCAAAGTGTCCATTTCACAACACTTACCAAAACGTCGCTTGCATCTTAAGTGTTCTTTCATTTCACTAGAAATTTCACTCATTGAACACATCGGAATACAATTTGGATACACGGATAATTTGCACATAAGTGCCTCATATGTAATCAAGAAATCATGTAACCCGCCCCTAAGTGAACTTGGACTCAACTCAACGAGCTCGGGCATTCATATACATAAGTGAACTCAGACTCAACGCAATGAGTTCGGATGCCTAGTTACATCTCACGAACTCGGACTCAACTCAACGAGTTCGGATGCTCAACCATCCTAGTGACATGTCACTTGTATCCTAATCTATTCTTAAGGTTCAAACGGGCTTTTTCCCTCGATCTCACATTTGTCGTCTTCCATGGAATATCGGAACCGATACTCGGTAGCAATTCATATTTATCAAGTAGTAAACATAATTTGCATATTACTCAACATTAACCACAAAGTATAATATTTCACGATTAAAAATCAGCGTATCATATAATTAACATCAATAACTTAAAAATAACAATTATGCTACATTATTTACACATGAACTTACCTTGGTACCAACATATAAAGATTTTGCAATTTAGTCCACAATTTTTTCTTTTCCTCGATCGCGACTTGAATCTCGTTTCTCTTGATCTATAATACCAAATTAATCTTATTTAATACATACATTCATCAAAATAGCATTTAATACTAACTTTAAAAAATTTACACTTTTTCCCCTAAACTTTTGCATAATTACACTTTTGCCCCTATGCTCGGGAAATAAACTTTATTCCTTATTCTTATGTTTTATAACTTGCTGATCACTTTTCCCTTCTATGGCAACATCAAATTCTCACTCTAACATATACTTGTGAGTATTAGGTATTTTTGCCGATTAAGCCCTTTTTCTCGTTTTCACTCAAAACCGAGTAGCACAAGTTGTCTAACATAATTTAAAACCCTATATTCTATCATAAAACATCAAAATACACAAATTTCACCTATGGGTATTTTTCCAAATATAAACCCTAGTTGAATTATTGCTAGCATAAGCTTAATCGAGCTTCTGGGATTCCAAAAACGTAAAGAACATTAAAAACGGGGCTTGGAATCACTTACTATGGAGCTTGAAAGTTGAAGAAACCTAGCTATGGAGAGAGGGAGAATTCGGTAGCAACTAAGGACGATGATGACCAATTTTGTGTTATTTTTCCCATTTTATTTCATTTAATATCCAAATGACCAAAATGCCCCTCCTTACTAAACTTTCAAAATTCCTTCCATGTCCTAATTTTGTCCATGAACTTAAAATTGGTCAAATTGCTATTTAAGATCTCCTAATTAATATTTCAATGCAATTTCATACGAAAAACTTGTAGAATGCAAATTTTACAACTTATTCGATTTAGTCCCTACTTTCAATTTAAGCACTTTAGGCATAAAATTTCATCACGAAATTTTCACACAATCATGCAATCATATCATAATCATCAAAATAATTATAAAATAATTATTTCTATCTCAGATTTGTGGTCACGAAACCACTATTCCGATTAAGCCCTAATTCAGGATATTACAACTCTCCTACCTTTTAAAGATTTTCGTCCTCGAAAATCTTACCGGTAAACAGGTGTGGATATTGGTTTCTCATAGTTTCTTCAGGTTCTCATGTAGTCTCTTCTACCCCATGCTTTTTCCACAACACTTTCACAAGTGCAACACTTTTATTCCTTAGTTGTTTGACTTCTTGAGCTAAAATCTTAATCGGTTCTTCTTCATAAGTCATATCCGGTCGTAGTTCAACTTTTGTCGGTGAAATTATATGTGAAGGATCCGAACGATACCGACGTAACATAGATACGTGAAACACATCATGAATCTTCTCTAATTGAGGTGGTAGCGCTAGCCGATATGCTACCAGTCCAACTTTTTCAATTATTTCAATGGTACAATAAAACGTAGACTTAACTTGCCCTTTCGTCCAAATCTAAAGACTTTCTTCCATAGAGACACTTTCAAAAATACCTTATCACCAACTTGAAACTCCATTTCTTTTCGTATCAAATCCACATAAGATTTCTGTCTATCTGAAGCAGCTTTCAAACAATCTCGAATCACTTTCACCTTTTCTTCGGTTTCTTTTATTAAATCAACTCCATAAATCTGATTTTCCTTGAGTTCAGTCTAATACAATGGCGTCCGACATTTACGACCATATAATGCTTCATAAGGTGCCATCTTCAAACTTGTCTGATAACTATTATTATAAGCAAATTTTACCAACGGTAAATACTTTTCCCAACTACCTTGAAATTCCAATACACAACATCTGAGCATGTCTTCAAGAATCTGAATTACTCTCTCTGATTGTCCATCAGTTTGTGGATGAAAGGCAGTGCTGAAATTTAACTTTGCACCTAGTGCCTCTTGCAAATTTTGCCAAAACCGTGAGGTAAACCTCGGATCTCTATCCGAAATGATTGACAAAGGTATCCCATGAAGTCTAACAATCTCTCGGATATACAATTCAGCCAACTTATTAAGAGAATAATCTGTACGTACTGGAATAAAATAAGCCGATTTAGTCAGTCTATCAACTATTGCCCAGATAGCATTTTTCTTCCCTGGAGTTAACGGTAACCCTGATATAAAATCCATAGTAATCCGATCCTATTTCCATTCAGGAACCATAATAGGCTGAAGTAATCCCGAAGGTACTTGGTGTTTAGCTTTCACTTGTTGACAAACTAAGCACTTTGATACAAACTCGAAAATATCTCTTTTCATTCCACTCTTCCAGTACATTTTCTTCAAGTCATTATACATCTTCATACTGCCCGGATGAACCGGTAAACAACCATTATGTGCTTCATACAAAATCTTTTGAATCAACTCATCATTTTTCGGTACACAAATCCAATTTTTAAACATCAAACAACCATCAGAACCGATTCTGAAATCTAATCCTGTATCAGCTTCACACTGTTTTCTCTTGGCTAGAAAATCTTGATCATTTTTCTTAGCTTCAAAAATCTCTTGTAAAAGCATCGGTCTTGCTCTTAACTCTGCTACAATTGAACCATCATCTGATATTTTCAACTGAGTGTTCATAACTCTCAAAGCAAACAACAACTTTCTGCTTATAGCATCGGCAACCACATTCGCTTTTCCCGGATGATAATCAATAACAAGCTCATAATCTTTCAATAACTCTAACCATCTTCGCTGTCTCAAATTCAAGTCTTTTGTGACACCAAGTATTTAAGACTTTTGTGATTGATATATACTCGGTACTTTTCACCATACAAATAATGTCGCCAAATCTTCAAAGCAAATACCACCGCAGCCAATTCCAAATCGTGAGTAGGATAATTCCTCTCATGAGGTTTTAACTGTCTCGAAGCATAAGCCACAGCTTTTCCTTCTTGCATGAGTACACACCCCAAACCATTTAGAGAAGCATCACTATACACCACAAATTCTTTACCTGATTCAGGTTGTATCAACACTGGTGCTTCAGTTAATAACTTTTTCAATTCTTCGAAACTCTGTTGACATTCTTCCGTCCATTCAAATTTAACATCCTTTCGGAGTAGTCTAGTCATAGGAGCAGCAATTATAGAAAATCCATTTACAAACCGCCGATAATACCCAGCTAGTCCCAAGAAACTCCTAACTTCAGTTACATTTTTCAGTGGTTTCCAATCAACAATGGCTGAAATTTTACTAGGATCAACCCGTATACCATCACCTGAAATAATATGACCCAAAAATCCAACTTCCCGGAGCCAAAATTCACTTTTACTAAACTTAGCATACAACTGCTTATCTCTCAAAGTTTTCAAAACTATCCTTAAATGCTCAGCATGCTCTGTCTCATCTTTTGAATAAATTAAAATATCATCTATAAACACCACAACAAATCTGTCCAGGTATGGCCGAAATATGTGATTCATTAAGTCCATAAACACAGCAGGAGCATTTGTCCACCCGAATAGCATAACTAAAAATTCATAATGACCGTACCTTGTTCTAAAAGCAGTTTTAGGCACATCTGACTCTTTCACTCGTAGCTGATAATACCCAGATCTCAAGTCAATCTTTGAAAACTATGTTGCTCCTTTTAGCTGATCAAACAAATCATCAATTCTCGGCAATGGATACTTGTTTTTTATTGTCACCTTGTTTAACTGCCGATAATCAACACATAATCTCATAGAACCATCCTTCTTTTTTACAAATAACAGGGAGCACCCCAAGGTGAAAAACTCGCTCTCACAAAGCCTTTATCAGTCAACTCTTGCAACTGCGACTTTAATTCTTTTAACTCTGTTGGTGCCATTCTATATGCAGCAATCGAGATCGGAGCTGTTCGCGATATCAAATCAATACCAAATTCTACTTCCCTGACTGGAGGCAAACCCGACAATTCTTCTGGAAATACATCCGCAAATTCACACACAACCGGCACTGATTCAACTTTCTTTTCAACTTATTTTGTATTAATTACATACGCCAAATAAGCTTCATAACCCTTTCTCAAATATCTCTGAGCCGACATCGAAAAAATCACACTAGACAATGCATCTGATTTATCTGATTCAACCTGCAGAGTTTCACCGTTTTCACACTTTAATTCTATAACCTTTTCTTTGCAATTTACTATAGCATCATGCAATGTCAACCAATCCATACCCAAAATAACATCAAATTCATCAAATGGCAACAACATCAAGTCGACCGGAAAGTAATGACCCCGAATCATTAAAAGGCATTTCTTGCTTCCTTTATCAACTATCACGCATTTGCCTAGCGGGTTCAACACTCTAATCATAAATTCTGTGTTCTCAACAGGTATATTCATACTAGACACCAGTTTCATGCATACATGTGAATGAGTAGAACCAGGATTAATCAAAGCAATAACATTAATATCATAAAGAGAAAATGTACCGGTAATCACATCGAGTGAGGAAGCATCTTCACGCGCTTTAATAGCATAAGTTCTAGCCGGAGCTCTTCCTTTAGATCTAACTGCTGCATTTCTGGCTACATTCTTACTGCTTGTTTCACTTCCAGCTTTTCTCGGATACTTTCCCCTCGAGTTTGCACCACTAGCTTTTACACTCTGAAATTTTTCTTTCTCAGCTCTCTCTGGGTAGTCTCTAATAAAATGATCCGGAAAACCACATCGAAAACATTCATTTACTCTGCACGGACCAAAATAATTTCTACCACACCGCTGGCACTCAGGTTTAACAAATCTCGAGTTCCCTACACTGGCTGCAGAAGTATTCTGAGATTTAGGATCCACATTCTGCTTCTTAAAATTTCCATATGACTGACCAGCTGAAACTTGGGAACGAGGATTCATATTTCTTGACTTTCCGGGTTGCTGTGAAGGTGCCTTATTCATTGGCCTTTTCTTCCAATTTCGTGTCTCAGCCTCTACCTTTCTCTTCTCTTTAAGTAGTTCTTCAGTTCAAGGATCCCGAAAAATACCTTAATGTCTTCGTTGAGCCCGTCTTCAAATCGTCGGCACATCTTGGCTTCTAAAGGGACATATTCCCTGGCATACTTACTCAATCGAACAAACTCTCTTTCATATTCTGAGACTGTCATATTACCTTGCTTCAGCTCAAGAAACTCTTTACATTTCTGATCAATAAATCTTTCACTAATATATTTCTTCCGAAACTCTTCTTGAAAGAATTCCCAGGTTACCCTCTCTTTCGGTCCCACCGAAATCAAAGTCTTCCACCAATTATAGGCTGAATCTCTCAACAAAGATGTAGCACATTTCAAACATTCTTCAGGTATACAAGATAATTCATCAAATACCCGGATAGAATTTTCAAGCTAGAACTCTGCTTTCTCTACATCATCATCAATATTTGCTCTAAATTCTTCAGCCCCTTGTTTACGAATTCTGTCAACGGGAGTTCTGTGAAATTTTATCATATCCACTCCCTGAGGCATCGGAGGCATAGGTTGAGGAATTGGGGGAGGTTGGGGAGGTCGTACATTTGGGTTCGTACGAACGAACTCAGTGTACCATGCACTCATCATTTGGAAAAAGGCTTCCCGATCCCTTTCTCCTCCTCCCTGACCAACAGTAGGAGGTGGGTTTTCAGTCGGCGCTGCCCCTTCAGCCGAAGCTGGCGCATTACTCTCTACTTCATCTGCCACAGCTGGATCGGGATCCATTTACTATATAAAAATCATTTAAAAAGGTCAGAAGTCGTCACACTATCACAATTCATACATATGACATGTATAGGAAAATCCGTACATAGAACACGTAGTCTGAGAACCGACTAAACCTGTTCTGATACCACTAAATGTAACGCCCTCATGCTCGAAACCGTTGCCGGAGTCAAGCTTGAGGAGTTACCGAACATAATTTATCAAATTAAGAACTTCAAATCATTTGTTTCTACATTCACAGCTTTTTAGCTACCCGCGTCACAGTTACAAGAAAAATCATGTCTCGAGTTACGAAGCTCAAAATCAAGATCCGTAAATTTTCCCTAAATCTAGACTCATATATCTAATTATTAATTTTTTTATAGAATTTTTGGTTTTCACCAATTAGTACAGTTTATTAGTTAAATCTCCCCTTTTTTAGGGTTCGACTGCTCTCACCTCTGTGTATTACGAATCATATATCTCTCTATAAATAATTTCAATGACTACAAGGTTTGTTTCTCTTAAAAATAGACTCAATAAGGAATCTGTAAATATAAATAAAAACTTCTAATTATTTTTGTAAAATTTATTATGAATTTTTAAACTTAGAACAGGGGATCCAGAAATCACTCTGGTCCTGTTTCACAAAAGTTTAAATATCTCATAAAATATAATTTATGTGCCTGTTTTGTTCAATCCACATGAAAATAGACTCATTAAGATTCAATTTCATCACTTACTCATCATTTATTTCCATTTATACTATTTTTAGTGATTTTTCAAATTCATGTCATTGCTGCAGCAATATTCTGTTTTAAGGCAAGTTTCATCTTTTCATGAGTTGTTATGAACTAGATAACCTATTAAACTTCCATGATATCAAACATGATCTAAATTTAACCATCACCATGACTTATCAATATCAAACATTTTCTCAACCAATCATGGCTATATCATAAAATTATTTACACAAAATAAGTATATTGCTATACATGCCATACTTAAGTTTTACAAGCCATTTACCCAGATGAAAGTCCTTTGGATAGTGTGATCGAACCTTCGACCCGTCCCGATTCCCGAGCTGGCTTGTTCAAAACTACAGTAAATAAAGAGGAGGGAGTAAGCATAAATGCTTAGTAAGTTCATATGTAAATAACAAGTAACATAAGAATACAAATATACCAAACAACTTTAGCATGGTATCACCAAAACATAAATCATATTTCTAAACATCATCCATCATCGTACTACCTTATCATTGTTGTATCTATTATCAACCCGAGGGTTAAGAACATACCTGTCCAAAGTGTCCATTTCACAACACTTACCAAAACGTCGCTTGCATCTTAAGTGTTCTTTCATTTCACTAGAAATTTCACCCATTGAACACATCAGAATACAACTTGGATACACGGATAATTTGCACATAAGTGCCTCATATGTAATCAAGAAATCATGTAACCCACCCCTAAGTGAACTCGGACTCAACTCAATGAGCTCGGGCGTTCGCATCCATAAGTGAACTCAGACTCAACTCAACGAGTTCGGATGCCTAGTTACATCTCACGAACTCGGGCTCAACTCAACGAGTTCGGATGCTCAACCATCCTAGTGACATGTCACTTGTATCCTAATCTATTCCTAAGGTTCAAATTGGCTTTTTTCCTCGATCTCACATCTGTCGTCTTCCATGGAATATCGGAACCGATACGCGGTAGCAATTCATAATTATCAAGTAGTAAACATAATTTGCATATTACACAACATTAACCACAAAGCATAATATTTCACGATTAAAAATCAGCGTATCATATAATTAACATCAATAACTTAAAAATAACAATTATGCTACATTATTTACACATGAACTTACCTTGGTACGAAAATATAAAGATTTTGCAATTTAGTCCACAATCTTTTCTTTTCCTCGATCGCGACTTGAATCTCGTTTCTCTTGATCTATAATACCAAATTAATCTTATTTAATACATACATTCATCAAAACAGCATTTAATACGAACTTTAAAAAATTTACACTTTTGCCCCTAAACTTGCATAATTACACTTTTGCCCTTAGGCTCGGGAATTAAACTTTATTCCTTATTCTTATGTTTTATAACATGCTGATCACTTTTCCCTTCTATGGCAACATCAAATTCTCACTCTAACATATACTTGTGACTATTAGGTATTTTTGCCGATTAAGCCCTTTTTCTTGTTTTCACTCAAAACTGAGTAGCACAAGTTGTCTAACATAATTTAAAACCCTATATTATATCATAAAACATCAAAATACACAAATTTCACCTATGGGTATTTTTCCAAATATAAACCCTAGGTTGAACTTATTGCTAGCATAAGCTTAATCGAGCTTCCGGGATTCCAAAAACGTAAAGAACATTAAAAACGGGGCTTGGAATCACTTACTATGGAGCTTGAAAGTTGAAGAAACCCTAGCTATGGAGAGAGGGAGAATTCAGCAGCAACTAAGGAGGATGATGACCAATTTTGTGTTATTTTTTCCATTTTATTTCATTTAATATCCAAATGACCAAAATGCCCCTCCTTACTAAACTTTCAAAATTCCTTCCATGTCCTAATTTTGTCCATGAACTTAAAATTAGTCAAATTGCTATTTAAGATCTCTTAATTAATATTTCAATGCAATTTCATCCTAAAAACTTCTAGAATGGAAATTTTACAACTTATTCGATTTAGTCCCTACTTTCAATTTAAGCACTTTAGGCATAGAATTTCATCACGAAATTTTCACACAATCATGCAATCATATCATAATCATCAAAATAATTATAAAATAATTATTTATATCTCGGATTTGTGGTCACGAAACCACTATTCTGATTAAGCCCTAATTCAGGATATTACAATTCTTAACTGTAACCTTGTTGAGCTAACGGTAATCAATATACAGTCTCATAATTGTGCTCTTTTTCTTAATGAACAGAACCTGTGCACTCGAAGGTGAAAAGCTAGGTCTAGCAAAACCCGTATCTGTCAACTCTTGCACTGTGCTTTTAATTCCTTTAACTCGGTAGGAGCCGTTCTGTACAGTGCTATCGATATTGGTGATATTCTCAGTACAAGTTCTATAGCAAACTCAACCTCTCTGATCGGTGGTAATCTAGGTAACTCCTCTGGAAACAGATCGGGATACTCACAACCCACTAGTACTGATTCTAACTTCGCTTTAGATACTTTAGTATCCAATACATAAGCCAGGTAAGCATTATAACCTTTTCTCATATATTTCTACGCTAGCATAGTTGATATTACAAGAGGCAACACTTGGATTATCTGATTCAATACGAAACATTTCACCATTCAGACATTTCAATACGATAAGCTTTTGTCTACAATTTACCATAGCATGATGCAAAGTTAGCCAATCCATGCCCAAAATCACATCGAATTCATCAAATGGTAATAGCATCAAATCAGCTAGAAAACTATAACCTCGAGTCATCAAAGGCTTGCAGACTTTATCAACTAGCACATACTGTCCAAGGGGGTTCGAAACTTTAACCATGAATTCAGTGGACATAATAGGTAAATTCTTATTAGACACTAAATTCGTGCACACATATGAATGGGTCAATCCGAGATCAATCAAAACAGTTACATCAGTATCATAGAGAGAAAAAGTACCAGTAATAACATTTCCCACAGAAGCATCCTCGCATGCACGAATAGTATAAGCCCTAGCTGGTGCTCGTGCCTCATATCTCACAGTAGAGTCTTTCGTCACACCACGACTACTACTCACATTTTTGGGATTACGAGGTGGTCTACCTCTCGCAGTTGTGTTGCTCAACCTTGAAGTCTAAACTTTCTCTTTCTCGCATTTCTTAGGGTAATCTCTAAGATAGTGGTATAAGAAAACACATCTAAAACACACTCTGTTCTTTATTCGATACTCACCATAATGTGGCATGTTACAGTGCTTGCACTCTGGTCTGGTGTTTCTGACACTACCCATACTCGCTACAGATGTAGCTTTAGGTTTAGGACTAGAGCTTTGGGTACCTTTGTCTCTACTAGAATGTCCCATAGAAGCAGCAGAACGGTAGTGATGTTCTTTAGATTTCCTTGATGCTGACTAATTTAACTTTAATCTCAGCGTGTTTTTTCTCTTTACTCAGCTCTTCAGCTTTATATGCCTGATCAACCAGTACAATAAACTCTTTCAACTCAAGGATTCCTACTAATAGTTTTATATCTTCGTTTAATCCATCATCAAACCATTTACACATTTTAGTCTCGATTGGAATGTATTCTCGAGCATATTTACTCAATTGAACAAATTCTCGCTCGTATTCAGATACAGTCATGCGACCTTGTTTGAGCTCTAGGAATTCCCTATGTATCCAGAAACCTCTGACTGATATATTTCTTACAGAACTTAGTTTGAAAGAATTCCCAAGTGATCCTCTCTCTTAGCACTACAGAAGTCAATGTATTCCACCACTAGTAAGTTGAATCTTTTAATAAAGATACTGCACACTTTACAGATTCAGTTGGTGAACAGGATAAATCATCAAAAACCTCGATGGTACTCTCTAACCAGGATTCAACTCTCTCAGGATCATCTTCGGCACTAGCTCAAAATTTTTCAACCCCGTACTTATGAATCTTATCAATAGGAGGCTTACTAACTCGGATAGGTTCCATACCTTGAGGAATAATGAGAACCAGTTGGGGAACAGGAGGGGGTAGAGGTTGTTGAGCAGCCGGGTTCATTCGTACAAACTCAGTGAACCACTCATTCATCATCTAGAAGGAGGCTTCCTTAGCCTCTCCTCCTCGGCCCTCAAATATAGGCCTCGTACCCATTGAAGCTACTCCATGAATAGAGGCTTGAGCATTACTCTCTACTTCATTGGAATCAGTTCTGTTGGATGTCATTGCTATATGAAACATGTTTTAAAATGGTCAGGAGATATCACACTATCACATGTTATATAATGACATGTATAGATAAACTCGTACACACTACATTTAGTCTGAGTATCAACTAAACCGTATCTTTGATAAAAATAAATGTAACACCCCTAACCCGAATCTGTCACCAGAACAGGGTTATGGAGCAATACCAGGGTTTACAAACCAAACAGATGAAAATGAAAACATTTCATATCATATAGAATTCAAGTCAAAACCAATCAAAATCATACATATTGTCCCTTATATAAGCCTTAGAGACCCAAAATATGCATTAGAAATAAGTCGAGACTAAATCGAAAACTCAAAGAATTTTTCTGAAAACATGGAAAAATTTCAAAGCATAGGGGTCACACGGCCGTGTGGCCAAGAGACATGTCTGTGTCTTAGGCTATGTGAATATTTGAGTTAGGGGCACATGGCCATGTCCCAGCTCGTGTCTGTGCTCGTGTAACTCACTAACTTGGGTCACACATCCAAGCCACACGCCCGTGTGCCAAGCCATGTACCCTTTTGAAGTAACCTCACATTCCCATATGCTAGGCCGTGCGCTAGGCCATGTAACAGCCTAACTTGCAAACCTTTATAAAGCTACAGGGGGCACACGATGTGTCACCTGGTGACACATGATTGAGACACACACCCGTGTCTCTGCCCATGTGGACGAAAATAGGCCACTTTACAAGCCACATTTTTCACCCAATTTAACACCAACCTAAACTCAACATTTTGCATATACGCAAATCATAAATAAGCATGCAAAACAAGCCAAAATCAAGCCTTAAACAAGTAATATGTTCACATAAAACCAATATGACCTTAGGCACCTCAAATGATAACTTATAACATGTATATCTAAACATTCAATATATTCAATTGTTTAACTAACTTATATACATATTTGTACCAAAACTTACGATGTAGGTCATTAATATAAATATACCATTATGTACTTGATTTCTAGCATCAAATGGTCATATAAGTCACTTGTAACTTGTGCACTAAAAACACCAATACAAACCATTCAAAACTAACATCATTATACATGTGTGCTTTCTACAACAAGCACTAAATCACTCCAAATTATAATACATATTCAAATGCATATTCAACTACCATTTAATTTTTCATCCATCAAACATAAATCAATTCACGTATTAACCAAACCAAACCACACATCAAACATGATAAGGCCATTTATATACACATAGCAAAATATACCAAAACACAAGCCAAAGCATATGACCACAACAACAACATCACACATAGGCCAATATTAGACGAAATAACCTATACATGCCATTATAACCGAAATTAAACAATTGAAAGTACCAAAAGAGTCGATAGATAGTGTGATATAGCTCTAACATCTTTCAACCTGAATGAGCTTCGAAGTCACTATAAAACATAGAAAATAACACAGAGTAATCATTTAAGCTTAGTAAGTTTGCATAACTTATAATTCAACTTACCATTTTAAATCACAATAAAGGTAAGCAAACATAACATATCCCAACCAAATGGCCAAAAGAATAAACACATTTTCACCAATATGTTAGCCATGTAAAACACACATAATATCCAATGCTCATGGATGAGCTCAACAATTATTCACATTTCATATACATGTATCATTCATTTCATGTAACAGCCTATTTTTAGTCAAACTAAAATAATGGTTTTGGGACCAAAAATATGAGGTTGAAATAATTATGTTATTATTATTTTAATGTCTACAACATGACAGTATGATTGTGTGAAAATTTCGTTAATAAATTTTATCGTTTGAATACTTAATTTGATAAAAAGGACTAAATCGCGTAAAGTGTAAAACTTGAGTTCTATTAACTAAAGGTGTCTAATAGCTATAGAAATTTAAAGTGCAGGTCCTTATGTAGTAAATAGCCCATTATTGTATTAGTGGAGGATAATGGCTTGGCAATTTTGAAATTTGAATTAATTATAAAGGTTAATTAAGTAAATAGGTAATTAAATGATAAATTAATAAAAAAAGGCCATTTTATTTAATTCATCTTCTTCCTAGACAAAATTAGGGCATATAAAAGCCATGAGAATAGTTTGAAGCATTTGGCCTAGTCTCCTTATGCATGTAAGTTCATTTTTGTCCCGTTTTTAATGATTTCTATGTTTTCGAGATCGTTGCAGCTTAATCTAGCTAGCCCAGTGACTGATTTGAAAAAATGATAAAGGCTTAAGGCTTTTCCATTGATGAATGTACATGTATTTTGATGTTTGATGATAGAAAATGTATGGTTGTTGTTAGATAAACAACATTTGTAAAGTGATTTTTGATAAAATTATCAATTTAGGATTAAATTGAGCAATGTGGAAATTTTGTGGTAAAAATGTTAAATAACTGAAAAATATGGGCTGTTATGATAATAAAGGAAATTTGTCTAGCATGGGTAGAGATTTAATTGCATGAATTTGTATTTTTATGAGCTAAGGACTAAATTTAAAGAAATTGAAATATTAGGGGCAAAAGTGTAAAGTTGCCATCATGTGAATTTTTGGGCTAAATTGAATAGAATGATAATTAAATAAGCTAAATTTAATTACATATAGATCAAGAAAAGCAGAGTTCGGATTTAGATAGGGGAAAAATAAAGTTTTGGATAAGTCGATCCTGTTTCAACGTTTTTGTGATCGAGGTAAGTTTGTATGTTAATAAGCATTATTATAATTGTGTTTTAAATGCTTAAATATTGAATAATTGTGAATATGACCTTATGCATATGTTCGACGATGATTCAACAATGTGAAATCCCGGTTGAACCTTAGGAATAGATTAGGATACGAATGATATGTCATTAGGGGTTATGTAATTTGCATTCTAGTTCGTACATCCTACCAGTGGCTAAGGTATCTGACATGTGTTGTGGATTCTAGTCAGCTTGTGTGAGTAGCACCGTGTAGCTACATCAAGACCATCACCTTGTGTAAGTAGACCTGTCGATAGCTCGAGAGTGAGCATTATATGAGATATGAGATTGAGATAGCTTCATCTATGTATTTGGCACTTAGGGTGCGAGATTCCTGAGTATTTGATATTATTCCAAATGGTTCAATGAGTATATCAAAGATATGAAACGGTGAGAAATAGATATGTATCAGTACAGGTATGTACGAAAACTATATGAGCATTAAACCTATGAAAGTTCTGAGTTCATGATTACTTATGTGATTGAATATATGTTAACCTTATGATGGAATGATTTTGTAGTATATTATGTTCATACTATTTAATTTGTGAATGAATGGTGAGCTTTACTTATTAACTATACAAGCTTACTAAGCTTTATAAATTACTTTGTTTACTTTTCTGTGTTTTATAGTGTTATCAAAGCTTGCTCAGATTTTGGAGTCGTCAGAGATCTCATCACACTATTAAGCTATCAGTTTGGTACTTTTGAAATTATGTATTTGGTTATATGGCATGTATAAGAGTTATGGTTATTTTGGTATATATGTTAGTAATGGATTTAGCCATTTGATTTGTGGCTTATAAATGATGAATGGTTAGTTATGTGTATAGCCGTGTGACTTGGCTTATTTTGGTATATTTTGTGATGTATATATATGAGCAAATGACCTTTTGTTATGTGGTTGATAATTTTTTATGTGATAGTAATTTGAGTACCATATGGTTGAAATTTGGAGATTTGGTATGCATGTGATTTTAGGTAAGAAAGTGCATATATGAAGTTAAGTAGTTAAGTGATTTGTAAATGTGAATTTGGTATGATTTGAAATGGCAAAATATGATGTTATGAACAATATAATTCTTGGTATGGAATTAGCACGAATTAGACTATATTGAGATTGGTTGGAATGCCTATTTATGCCATGTTATATGGAATTTGAAGATGTGGTCATATGCAAATTTGGCTGGTGTAGGTGATTAAAATTTAGGTGAGAAAGATGGCTTGGAAAATAACCTATTTTTGTCCACACGGGTAGAGACACGGGCATGTGTCTCAGCCATGTGTGACACACGGTCAGGTGACACGGCCATGTGTCCCTTGGTGTTTAATTAGAAATCAAGTCAATATGCTCCACATGGCTTGGCTCACGAGCATGTGACTTGGCCGTGTGGCATAACTTAGTATACCCTATAGCTTTGGCATGGCCAACCAGACATCCTGACACGGGCTTGTGTGGCCATTTCGAAGGGCACACGGGCGTGTGTGTTGGACGTGTGACCCAAGTCATAGAGTTACAAGGTGTTGGACACGGGCTGGGACACTGCCATATGATCCCATTTCGAATTTCCACACGGCCTGTGATACGGGCATGTCTTTGGTCGTGTGAGACACACGACCAAGCCACACGGGCATGTGTCCCCTGTATTTTGTAAAATTTCCTAAGGTATAGGTTTAGTCGCGAACCACTCCTAATGCATGTTTTAGGCCTTGTAGGCTCGTATTAGGGATTATATGACTGATTGTGAATGGTTTTATTTGAAATTGAAGAATGCATTTGAAATGTATGATCGATTATGAAATAAGTCCAGTAATGCTCTGTAACCTTATTCTGGCGACGGATATAGGTTAGGGGTATTACATTTATTGGTATTAGAGCTATAGTTTAGTCAATTCTAGGACTAATGTAGCGTATGTAAGAGTCTAGCTATTCATACCATAAATAACCTATGATAGTGTGATATCTTCTGACAGTTTAAACTGTGTTTTCATATAGTAATGGATCCCAATCGAGTAGTGGCTGATGACATGGGAGTAATGCGCCAGCCTCCATTCACGGAGTAGCGCAATCTGAGTCGAGACTTGCATCGGGTAGTCAGGGAGGAAAGGCCAAAGAAGCTTTCTTCCAAATGATGAATGAATGGTTCACTGAGTTTGTCCGAACTAATCCGGCTGCTCAGTAACCTCCACTCCACCTATTCCCCAACCGGTCCCCGTAACTCGTCAAGGTTTGGAACCTTTACATTTGAGTAAGCCACCTGTGGATAAAATTTGAAAATACGGGCCTGAAGAGTTTAGATTTACCATTGATAACGATCCTGAAAGAGCTGAGTTTTGGCTTGAGAATACAATTCGAGTATTTGATGAACTATCTTTCACGCTAGGTGATTGTGTAAAATGCACCGTGTCACTTCTGAGAGACACTTCATATCAGTGGTGGAATACTTTGATATCTGTGGTGCTGAGAGAATCGGTCATATAGGATTCAAACTGAGTTCAGAAAGAAATACATAAGCCAGCGGTTTATTGGCCAAAAGTGCAAAGAATTTTTGGATCTGAAACAGGGTCGAATGCTTGTGATCGAATACGAGAGAGAATTTGTAAGACTCAGTAAATATGCTCAAGAATGTCTATCCACTGAGGAAATTATGTGTAAATAATTTGAAGATGGGTTGAACGAAGACATTAGACTTCTAATCAGGTTTCTGGAATTGAAGGAATTTGTTGTGTTCGTTGACAGAGCTTGCAAAACCGAGGAACTTGGTAAAGAAAAGAGAAAAGCTAATTTTGAGGTTAGAGATTTGAGAAAGAGGTGGATGAGTAAACCTTATCACTCTTTGTCAAAGAAATCATGGGATTCGTATAATCGTTCGAAAACTTCAGTGGAATATTCTAATAGAGATCATGAGAAGCAAAATACGAGTCCTAAAACTCAAGCCACTTCTATATTAAGCGTTGATAGTGTAACAGCCCTATTCTGACCCTAGTCGGGAAGTGGTTTCGGGACCGCTAAATCGAGTCGCAGAAATAATTGAATATAATATTTTAAGTCTAAAATATGTGATCATGCATGTGTGAAATTTGAATGCTTTGATTTTTGTCAAATTGAATATGTTTCTAAATAAAAAGGACTTATGTGAGAAGCTTTGAATATATGTGTGGCTTATTTTAAGTGATTCATTATTGAATGATGCAAATAAGTAGGTTTGCATGCCAATTTGCCACTTTTAATGCTAGTGGCCGGCCAAGCTCATAAGTATGGACATTATATGCATGATTTAATATTATTATATTTATTAATGGTGAGAAATATGTAATAAAAAATGTATTAAATGAATTAAAGATGAATAAAAGAGTATGGGTAATAAAAATAATGTGTTAGTGGGAGGAGAAACCAAAGTTTGTTTATTCCTCCATTGCTGTAGCTAGGAAAGGGGGGAGAAGAAATTTCCTTGGGTTGTTAAAATTTTCGGCTAAGGAGATTGCTAGATGAAGGGGATGTTCGAATAGAGAGGGAAGAAGAGGGCTGCTGCATGTTTAATTTTTGAGCTCACTTAGGAGCTGGTTCCTTAAGAAACTCGCTGAAGGTGGCAGCAAGAAGGGGAAAGAAACTGCTCAAGAGTAGGTTCAGCTGCTGTTCAGTAAGTCCTTGCAATGAAACTTTGAAAAATTTCCATGTTTATACTGTGTTTAATACATGTTAGTTGTTACCAAAATACTGGTGTTAGAAGTGAAGAAGAGTTGATAAATAAATGTATAAGTTGGTGTTGAAACCTGCTGTTGAAGGCTGATAGTTTCAGCATGTAATTGCTATAGTTTATCATGCAATAAATCCTGGTGTAATTGATCTGCTACTGCTCTAATTAAGGTAAAATGTTGGTTAATCAATGTCCTGTTTTGTGGCAATAAGCAAAATATAAAGCTGGTTGAAATTAACATGCATTACTGTTCGGTTTATGTTTGAAGAGTTATTAACTTTTGGAGGTTAAAACAGTTTAATTTGGGATTTACATTTTCAAATTTCAGTTTTAGTAATGTCCCATTATTATTGGTTGAAGCTAAGGAAATAAGCATTTGTTGAAAGGATGTAGGGAACTAAATTGTCTGAAAATTATTTGCTGTCAGCTAGTGAAATTTTAATGTTCGAATGTATGCTGAATTTTTAAGTGTCCGAATGCATGACAGAATTTAACATGTTCAAATGCACGCTGGAGTGTTTTGTTTAGGTAGGTTAAATGTGTCTGATATTCAAACCGTCTATACACTAGAGTCGTTGTACCGTTTCAAACAGGACAAGAACTCATGTACTTAAAATTGAGCTATCATGTTGCATGATCTTGTATGGTAAATTAAATGAAAATCGGCGACATTGATATCAAATTTTAATACAAAGTATAGGTGAGTACTGGATATATGAAATTATGTAAATATTTAAATTATGATGCATTATTTATGTGTATAGAAATGAAATGTCTTTAGTGAGAACTCGATGATGTGTATTTGTGAGCATGCATGTGCATTAGATGCTAAGTGGGAAAATCGGTTAACATGTTGTGTGTATTATGGCCGAATGTGAATCTGGATAATATTGAGTAATGTTTGTGTTTAAAAATGATGAAACGAAGTTTATGCTTAAGTGAAATTATAGGTATGTGATAATTGATTTGTGATATGCATGTTTAAATAACATGCATGCAAGGTATGTGTGAAAGAGTGAATTGGTAATAAATCTGCTTGGGACAGCGACAGTAACGTGATTTTGGAAAATCACCATAAATTTTGGGAGATGAGTTAGAAGTTTAATAAATTATGTAATTAAAGCTTAATGAGTCTAGTTTCTTATAAAAGAAACCGTGTAAGCAAAAGAATTGCCTATAATAAGATATTTG
The DNA here is from genome assembly GCF_007990345.1 of Gossypium hirsutum. Classification (NCBI taxonomy): domain Eukaryota; kingdom Viridiplantae; phylum Streptophyta; class Magnoliopsida; order Malvales; family Malvaceae; genus Gossypium; species Gossypium hirsutum. The sequence goes on from NC_053424.1 coordinate 91,839,018, forward strand.
AAGTGATGTGGGACAGGGTCAAAATGACTTCTAGATCCCCTGTTCTGTTTTAATAAAATCATTATAAATTGTACAAAAATGGTTATAAGATGAAGTTTATATGCTTATACTCCTTAATGAGTCTAGTTTCAAATGAAATAAACAAGAATATATTTTGAATTCTGTACAATGAGAATTTTGATTCGTAGTGAAGAATGGTCAGACTAGTCAAACAGTGAAACAAGGGAAAACTTTAAGAAAAATCTGGTATTGATTTGCCAAACCAAAAATTATGAAAATTTAATGGATAAAAAATATATGAGTCTATTTTCAGGAAAAATGAACGGCACTTGATTTGGAGTTTCGTAGCTCCAGTTATAAATGATTTAGTGACTGTTGCTCGGGAAAAACAGCTTGTAGTGAATTTGCGATTAAGTAGTAAACATTGATAAAACTGTTTGAGTTGCTTATAAACTATCAATTAAAATTTTAATCAAAGTACCGGATCCGTATTAAAGTGAGGCTATAAGCTGTAAATGACTAGTATACCTAGTCAATTTTGTTATGATGAAATTGATGTACAAGATATATATATGTGGTAAAGCCGAATGGCTAATGTAAAATACGTATGAGATATATATATGTGGTAAAGTCGAAAGGCTAATGTGAAATATGTATGAGCCATGCATATGTGGTAAAGCCAAATGGCTAATGTGAAATATGTATGAGATGTGTATATATATTGTGGCCGAATAACAAATTGTGAAAGGTGTGTATTAGTAGATATTTGATGAGGCAAATGAATTACAAAATTGATAGTCGATGTGAATGTTGTAACATGGGATTAAATGTACATGAAACTTGGAAATATATTCCTGGTACGACCCGATGACTACGTTTGGGGATTATCCGAGCTAAAGGTCTCGCTGATGATTCGAGTAAAGCGTAAGATTATATGACTTCATAGTAACAATTGTTAATAAATACATTCAATGCGTTAAGTTGGACAGGTATGTATTCCGAGCTTATATTTAAGCTTGATTTGAATTAAATCACAAGGTTGTTATGTGATGCATATGTGAGTAAAACAATAAGACTGTTTCTATGATTATTGCGCATTTGGTCAATGTGAAAAGTTAGGTGAAAATATGTAATGTATGTGACAGCCCTAAATTGACCCTAGTCGGGAAGTGGTTTCGGGACTGCTAAACCGAGTCACCGAAGTATTTGAAGGTGATATTTATTGTCTAGAATATGTGTATATGAATGTGTGAAAGTTTTAAGCTTCGATTTAGTAAATTGCATGTGAATTTAGTCAATAGGACTTATGTGTGACACTTTTGAAATGTGATAGGTTAATCTATAAGGATCTATTAGTGCATGTAATCAAAGGGGTGGACTTGCATGTCAATTTCCCCCATTTAATTACTAGTGGCCGGCCATGACAAAGGGTGATGGGCAAAACATGTCATAAACATGTTATGTTAGTGATTTATGTTAGGAAAAATAAAATAAGGAGTATGGGTAATAAAATAATAATGCAAAGGGAGGAGTGATGAAAAATAATTGTCTCATCCATGTTTCCCCCCCCCATTGCCGTGAATTGAAGAAAGAAAACAAAAAAAAAGTGTTCATTCTTGAACATCTTTGACCGAATAGAGGAAAGAAAGGAAGGGAAAGAGCTTGGAGAAAATCGGCTATGGTGGTTTGCTAGACTAAGGTATGTTTGATGTTGTCCATGAGATTCATGCATGTTTTTAGTTGTTAGTTTGAGTTCTACCTAGCCCATGGTTTAAATCTTTGCTATAAGATGGAGATGATATTCGGCCATGGGTGTTGTCTTCTTGGTTGATGTTTGATGTTGTGGTGACGAAGCATGAAGATGAGTTAAGTTTCGGCTAAGGTGGATTTGTGTTGATGTCATTTGCATGCTAAGTGTGAAGCTTTGTAATGATACATGTGATGGCGATTGATGACTCTTGGATTTTCTTTTTGGCATTTTTGAGTTAGACATTAAGTTCTTTGTGTAACCCATGACCAAAATTGAATGGTATGGTGTCTTGATGCATTCGGCCATGGTAGAAAGTAGATGTGAAATGGTAGTAAGGTGAAGTGCAAAATGTTAGTATTTGATTACTAGTGTATATATGTGTATTAGCCGAGTTTTGAACTTGAAATAAGATGATATATAATCAATACAAGTAACCATACTTGTAGGAAGTATTAAGCATATAATCGGCCTCAACATAGACATGCATATTCGGCCGTAGGAAGAAGATTAGTGTTGCATGTATTCGGTTAGAGGCAAGCATATTGATGCTTTTATCTTGGCTTAGACAATCGGCTAAAAGGAAGTGTGGGTTAATATGTTGAGTTGATTCATGATTTCATATGTATGTGACTTTAATGTCTAATGTATATATATATGGGCTAAGTACCTTGAGTTCCTCTTTTCGATGCTCAAATGATTAAATCAATTTATTTGTTAAATTAAGCTCAAGAGCAAAGGGGAACTAAATCCGATAAAGGGAAGGAAAAAGTGGTCGAATAGCCATCGAAATCGTTCGACAACATCCGAGGTAAGTTTTCGAGCAATGAGACTTAGTTTATGATTTGATTAAGTCATGATGTATGAGCATAACAAATATACGGTGATATGATGATTCTACTTGATTTATATGTTGAGTTAATTGGTCTATACGTATGACGGGTAGCCGTATGTGCATAGAGATCGTGTCATAAAGCAAACTAAACCATGCTGTTTGTATGTGGCTAGTGAGCCGAAAATGGGATTGCTTAATACGTGACTTGTGTTTGAACTCTAATTATGAAAATAAAATATAGATGTGTCATGATTTATTGATATGTGCATAAATATTTGGATGATAACCGGGCTAAGTCCCGAAGGCATTTGTGCTAGTGACTAGTTCCGGGCTAAGTCCCGAAGGCATTTGTGCAAGTTACTATATCCGGGCTAAGTCCCGAAGGCATTTGTGCGAGATACTATATCCGGGCTAAGTCCCGAAGGCATTTGTGCGAGTTACTATATTCGGGCTATGTCCCGAAGGTATTCGAGCGAGTAGCTATATCCGGTTCAATCCCGAAGGTACTTGGCTTGGGAATGAGCGACCTTGCTGTAATAGTTTCAATTAATACGCTCGTAAAATCCCAGCGATGAGGTATGTTTCGTATATGCTTTGAATTAGTTGATCCCTTACAAATAGTATTCGATCAGTCGATAAATGAGCTACCAGCCTTTGGCTAAGTTGATCTTTTGTGTATGAATATAAGGGTTGGTAATGTGAAGTAAGTATGATATTGAGAATTTGTGCATATGAAATTATCTGTTTAGCCATATGAATGCTACACTTTAGTTGTGTCTAATTTTATGGCTCAAACTTACTAAGCATTAAATGCTTACTCCATTCTTTGAATCTCTATTTTATAGATTTTGGTTCGTCAGCTATCGGACTCGGGATTGTCGAAGTCGAAGTCGTCCACACTATCAAACCCCCTTTTGGTACACTTTTGGTTGAACTTTGAAATGGCATGTATAGGACTACCCTTTTTGTTGTGGGTCATGTACCCTTCGGTTTTGTATAAATTTGGATAGCCATGCGAAAATGGCTTATATATATTTTTGAGCATAATGTTATAATCATTTTGTATGTATTTGGTTATTGAGAGGTGTGGATATGATTGGCAATGATTGGCCATTGGAATGGTTAATCACGATCATACTTTGTGCGATATATGCTAAAGGGTTAGTTGAATCATGAAAACTGTGTAATAGGTAAAGTCTTCCCTAAAGGCAGATGCTGACAGCAGCAGTGGTGTGAATTTGAAAAATCACTAAAAATATTAGGAATGGAGTTAAATAGTGATTAAATTATGTAATCGAACCTTGATGAATCTACTTTCATATGGAAGAAACGAAACGGTCATATGAGTCGGATTTTAAGAGATATTTAAGTTTTTGTGGAACAGGGCCAGAGCGATTTCTGGATCCCCTGATCTGACTTTGGAAATTCATTATAAATTAACCAGAGATAATTAGAAGTCATTCCATATATTTATAGATTCCTTTTCGAGTCTAGTTTCTATAGAAACAAACGTCATCAGTATTGAAGCCCTGTACAGGGAGATATCCAAGTCGTAATGCATGAAGGTCAGAATAGTCGAACCCTGTAACAGGGGAGACTTTAACTAATAAACTGTACTAATTGGCTCGACCAAAAATTCTAGAAAAAAATTTGTGGATGGATATATGAGTCTAGTTTCAGGGAAAAATTACGAAACTGATTTTCGAGTTTTGGAACTCAAGATATGATTTTTAAGGTGACAGTGACGCAGTTAGTCAGCTGTCTAGAAATTTTTAAAATGGACTGTGAAAATAAGTGAATTTAGTCTGTGAACCCCTCGTGTCCGACTCCGGTAACGGTCTCGGGTACGGGGTGTTACAATATACCTATGTTTATAAGAGATCACTATCAAGTGAGAATTTATCTGCTTATTGTGTATTACGTAATTGTGTATATTCGGCCAAAAAAAGGGCAGTATACCTAGAAAGAGGTTATATGAGAATTCGTAAGATCGACTTTAATTTGGTTGGTCAGGTATGTGATAAATACTTGTACGTGTTAGACCCATCAGAATTAAATCATGATTGTAAAGTGGAAAGCAAATATGAAAATGCCATATGAATATGTGGGTATACAGTTATGGAGAAATATTATAGGATATTGGGAGATATACATTTTGACTTGACCGATGAGGGTAACTATAGATATGAAATGAAATGATATATATATGAATCAAATAAACAAATTGGTTATATTTGAGTTCAAGAGTTTTTTTTTAATTTGCTTAAGACTTACTAAGCTTATAAAAGCTTACTCTGTTGTTATGTTTCTCTGTTTTATAGATTGTTGAATTTGGCCTTTTGCTCGGGGATCGTCAGCAACTTGTCACACTATCACTATCCACTGCTTGGTACTGCTATGTTTTGGATTATCTTATGGCATGTATAGAATAGACTAGTTGCGGAAGAATATTTTGGTTAATGTATATAGGCCATGCGAAAATGGCATCTTTTGAATGTTTACTTAGAGAAGTTTAAATTTATCCCTTGCTGTGCTTAGTACTTATTTAAATGAATGATCTTTATTTCAAAAAGTTCAAAATTTTACTGTTCTGACATGAGTTACAAGTCCGGTAATGCCCCTTACCTATTCCGGTGACGGTTACGGGATAAGGGTGTTACAGATAGAGTTAGAACCAACAAAACCAAGTGTCAACAATGTGAAAGATGACATTTTGTAGACTGCTGGATGAATAATAAAGGTTGTTTTAAATGTGGCTCGCTAGATCACTTCATTCGGGATTGTCCTGAGTTAACCGAAAAAGAAAAATTTTAGAATGCAAGACTAAGTAACACAACTACTAGAGGGAGACCACCTAGAAATACAAGCAATGTGACTAGTAGAAAAGGAACAAAAAAGGATTCCGCTGTGAGATCGGAGGCTAGAGCACTAGCCAGAGCTTACGCTATTCGAACTCGCGAAGATGCGTCATCACCAGATTGTTATCACCGATACATTTTCTCTCTATGACTCTAATGTAATTGCCTTGATTAATCTTGGATCTACTTATTCATATATCTGTATGAATTTAGTGTCAAGTAAGAGTTTACCTGTTGAGTCTATCGAATTTGTGATTAAAGCTTCGAACCCCTTAGGCAAGTATGTTCTAGTTGATAAAGTTTACAAGAATTGTGCTTTGATGACTTGGGGTTACTATTTTTTGGCTAATTTGATGCTTTTACTGTTTGATGAATTCAATGTGATTTTGGGCATGGATTGGTTGACTATGCATGATGCTATTGTAAACTGTAAATGAAAGACTATTGAATTAAAGTGTCAAAATAGTGAGATTCTTCAAATTGAATCCGATGATTCAAGTGGGTTGCTTATTGTGATATTGATGTTGCTAGCTCAGAAATATGTGAGAAAAGGTTGTGATGCTTACCTTGCGTATGTTCTGGATACAAAAGTGTTGAAATCGAAGATTGAATCAGTACCAGTGGTTTGTGAATATCCAGATGTGTTTCCAGAAGAGTTGCCTGGGTTGCCACCAATCAGAGAAGTAGAATTTACTATTTAATTATTACCGAGAACATCACCGATATCAATAGCTCTATACAGAATGGCTCCGACAGAATTAAAAGAATTGAAGTCTTAGTTGAAAGAGTTAACAAATAGAGTTTTTGCGCGACCTAGTTTTTCACCCTGGGGAGCACCAGTTCTGTTCGTAAAGAAGAAAAATGGATCGATGATACTGCGTATTAACTATCATCAGCTCAATAAGGTTACAATTAAGAATAAGTGTCCTTTTCCTAGAATTGATGGTTTGTTTGATTAAGTGAAAGGAGCAACAGTATTTTCGAAGATTGATCTGCGGTCTGGTTATTATTAGTTGAGAGTTAAAGATTTGGATATGTTGAAAACTGCATTCAATACCATGTACGGACATTATGAATTTCTTGTTATGCCATTCGGATTAACCAATTCTCTTGAAATTTTTATGGATTTGATGAATCGAATCTTTAGACCGTATTTAGACATATTTGTTGTTGTATTCATTGATGACATTCTGATCTATTCCCGAGATGAGTCTGAGCATGCTAAACATTTGAGATTTGTATTACAAACTTTGATAGATAAGCAATTGTTTGCTAAATTCAACAAATGCGAGTTTTGGCTCCAAGAAGTTGGATTTTTGGGGCATATTGTTTCAGGGGAAGGTATACAAGTTTATCTAAGTAAGATTTTAGCAGTTGTTGACTGGTAACTACCAAGAAACGTATTCGAATTCAGAAGTTTTTTGAGATTAGCTGGTTACTATCGGCATTTTGTAAAAAGATTTTCGATGATTGCTACACCGATGACTCGATTACTACAGAAAAATATAAAGTTCGAATGGTTTGAGAAATGTCAACAGAGTTTTGAACAATTGAAAGCATTATTAACTGAAACACCAGTTTTAGTTAAGCCTGAGTTGGTAAAGAGTTTGTAATTTTTAGTGGCACATCTTTAAATGGTTTGGGATGTGCTTTGATGCAAGAGGGTAAAGTGATAGTCTATGCTTCCAGACAGTTAAAACTACATGAAAAGAATTATTCGTCGCACGATTTGGAGTTGGCTGCTATTGTTTTCGCTTTAAAAATTTGGCGACATCATTTACACAGTGAAAAATGTCATATTTTTACTGATCACTAAAGTTTGAAGTATATAATGACTCAGAAAGATTTGAATTTGCAACAACAAAGATGGCTCGAATTGCTGAAAGATTATGAATTAGTGATTGATTATCATCCGGGGAAAGCGAATGCAGTCGCGGATGCTCTGAGTAGAAAATCTTTATTTGCTTTGCGGGCGATGAACATACAGTTAACTTGGTCTGAGATGGTTCGATTTTAGCTAAGTTAAAAGCTAAACTATTATTTCTTCAGCAAATTTGTGAAGCTCAAAAATGTGATAAAGTGTTACAAGCTAAAAGAGTTTAATGTTCTGAGGTAGAATATGTGTACTGAAAAATTTCGAGCTTACTCAAAAAATTCTACACGAAGCATACAGTGGTTGTTTATCTGTTCCTCCGAGGAGTACAAAAATGTACAATGATTTCAAACAGTTGTGCTGGTGGTCGGGCATGAAACGAGACATTTCAGAGTTTGTGTTGAGATGCTTAGTTTGCCAACAAGTTAAAGCCAAACATCAAGTGCCTTTGGGACTAGTACAACTAGTGATGATACTACAGTGGAAATGGGATAGAGTTAAAATGGATTTCGTATCGGGATTACCCTTGTCTTCGAAAAGGAAAGATGTTATTTGGGTTGTTATTGATCGACTGACAAAGTCTGTACACTTCATTCTGGTACGTACAGACTTTTCGCTTGATAGATTAGCTGAATTGTACATCTCTGAAATTGTTAGATTACAGGGGGTGCTAGTTTCTATTATTTCGGATAGCGATCCGAGGTTTACACCCCGATTTTGGAAAAAATTGCAAGAAGCTTTGGGTACGCGGTTGAACTTTAGTACTGCTTTTCATCCTTAGATAGATGGTCAATCCGAGAGAATTATATAGACTCTGGAATATATGCTTTGTTGCTGTGTTTTAGAGGTTGAAGGCAACTAGGAGAAATATTTACCGTTGGTTGAATTCGTGTATAACAACAGTTTTCAATCGAGCATAAAGATAGCATCGTATAAAGCATTGTATGGTTGTAAATGCCGAACTCCGTTGTACTGGACAAAGCTTAGTGAGAAAAAGATTCATGGGGTTGATTTGGTTAGAAAGACCTAAGATAAATTGAAAGTAATTCATGATAAAGTATTTTGAATTTCAAATCGGCGATAGAGTATTTTTGAAAGTATCTCCGTGGAAGAAGATTCTTTGTTTTGGTCGCAAAGGAAAATTAAGTTTGCGATTTATCGGGCCGTATGAGATTATTGAAAGAATAAGGCTAGTAGCAATCTGACTAGCTTTACCATCAGAACTAGAAAAGATCTATAATGTGTTTCATGTGTTGATGTTGCGTCGATATATATCAGACCCGTTACACGTAATTTCTCCGACAGAGATTGAAATTCAACCTGATATGACGTATAGCGAAAAACTAATCAAAATTTTAGCTCGAGAGGTTAAAGAGTTGAGATATAAAAGCATAGCTCTATTGAAAGTACTTTCACTAACCTATTTTCTGGTAAGATACGAGGGAATTCGAGGAAGCTATGACAAAACAGTACCTTAACCTATTTTCTGGTAAGATTATTGAGGACGAAAATTCCTAAGGGGGAGAGTTGTAACATCCCATTGTTAGTCAAATCGAAACAGTGGCTTTGGGACCACAAATCCAAGGTTGAAATAATTATTCTATTATTATTTTAATTTCTACAGCATGATAGTATGATTGTTTGAAAATTTCGTTAAGAAATTTTATCTTTTGAATACTTAATTTGATAAAAAGGACTAAATCGCGTAAAGTGTAAAACTCAAGTTCTATTAGCTAAAGGTGTCTAATAGCTATAGAACTTTAAAGTGCATGTCCTTATGTGGTAAATAGCCCATTAATGTGTTAGTGGATGATAATGGCTTGGCAATTTTGTAATTTGAATTAATTATAAAGGTTAAATAAGTAAATAGGTAATTAAATGATAAATTAATAAAACAAAAGGCCATTTTATTTCATTCATCTTCTCCCTAGTAGAAATTAGGGCATAGAAAAGCCATGAGAATAGTTTGAAGCATTCGACCTAGTCTTCTTGTGCATGTAAGTTCATTTTTGTCCCGGTTTTAATGATTTCTATGTTTTTGCGATCGTTGTAGCTTAATTTAGCTAGCTCAGGGACTAATTTGCAAAATTGTTAAAGGCTTTGGTTTTTTCCATTGATGAATATACATGTTTTTTGATGTTTGATGATAGAAAATGTATGGTTGTTGTTAGATAAACAACATTTGTAAAGTGATTTTTGATAAAATTATCAATTTAGGATTAAATTGAGAAATGTAGAAATTTTGTGCTAGAAATGTGAAATAATTAAAAAATATGGGCTGCTATGATAATGAAGGAAATTTGGCTAGCATGGGCAGGGATTTAATTGCCTGAATTTGTATTTTTATGAGCTAAGGACTAAATTATAATAAAATAGAAATATTAGGGGCAAAAGCATAAAGTTGCCATCATGTGATTTTTGGGCTAAATTGAAAAGAAGGATAATTAAATAAGCTAAAGTTGATTACATATAGATCAAGAAAAGCAAATTTCAAATTTAGACCGAGGGAAAAACAAAGTTTTGGAGTAGTCGATCCTGTTCTGACATTTTTGTGATTGATATAGGTTCGTATTTAATAAGCATTATTATAATTGTGTTTTAAATGCTTTAATATTGAATTAATTGTGAATACAACCTATATGTTCGATGAAGATTTGGCAATGTGAAATCTCGGTTGAACCTTAGGAATAGATTAGGATACGAATGACATGTCATTATGGGTTATGTGATTTGGGTGTTGGTCTATACGTCCTATCGGTGGCTGAGTTATCTGGCATGTGTTGTGGATTCTTGTCTGCTTGTGTGAACAGTACTGTGTAGCTACATCATCATTGTCAACTTGTATGAGCAGACCCTTCGATAGCTCGAGAGTGAGCATTATATGAGATATAAGATTGAGATAGCGTTGGCTATGTATTTGGCACTTAGGGTGTGAGATTCCCGAGTATCTGATATTATTCCAAATGGTTCAACAAGTATATCAAAGATATGAAACAGTGAGAAATAGATATGTATCAGTATAGGTATGTACGAAAACTATATGAGCATTAAACCTATGAAAGTTGTAAGTTCTTGATTACTTATGTGATTGAATATATGTTAACCTTATAATTTAATGATTTTGTAGTATATTATGTTCATACTATTTAATTTGTGAATGAATGATGTGTTTTACTTATTAACTATATAAGCTTACTAAGCTTTATTGCTTACTTTGTTTACTTTTCTGTGTTTTATAGTGTTATCAAAGCTTGCTCGAATTTAGGAGTTGCTGGAGATCTCATCACACTATCAAGCTATCACTTTGGTACTTTTGAAATTATGTATTTGGTTATATGGCATGTATAGGAGTTATGGTCATTTTGGTATATACGTTAGTAACAGATTTAGCCATTTGATTTGGCTTATAAATGATGAATGGTTAGTTATGTGTATAGCCATGTGACTTGACTTATTTTGGTATGCTTTGTGATGTATATATATGTGCAAATGACCTTTTGTTATGTGGTTGATAATTTGTATGTGATGTTTATTATGAATTAGTAATTTGAATACCATATGGTTGAAATTTGGAGACTTGGTATGCATGTGATTTTAGGTAAGAAAGTGCATATATGAAGTTAAGTAGTTAAGTGATTTGTGAATGTGAATTTGGTATGATTTGAAATGGAAAAATATGATGTTATGAACATTATAATTCTTGCTATGGAAATAGCATGAATTAGACTACATTGAGATTGGTTGGAATGCCTATTTAGGCCATGTTATATGCCATTTGAGGATGTGGTCATATGCAAATTTGGTTGGTGTAGGTGATTGAAATTTGGGTGAGAATGATGGCTTGGAAAATAGCCTATTTTTGTCCACACGGGCAGAGACACGGGCGTGTGTCTCAGCCTTGTCTGACACATGGTCAGGTGACACGGCCGTGTGTTTCAGCCGTGTCTGACACATGGTCAGGTGACACGGCCGTGTGTCCCCTAGTGTTTAATTAGAAATCAAGTCAATATGCTCTACATAGCCCAGCACACGGGCGTGTGACTTGGCCGTGTGGCATAAGTCAGTATACCGTACAAGTTTGGCATGCCCTAGCACATGGCCAGGCACATGAGTGTGTGTGGCCATTTCGAAGGGCACACGGGCTAGTCACACAGGTGTGTGTGTTGGCTGTGTGACCTAAGTCAAAAAGTTACACGGGCTCAGACACGGGCTGGGACACAACCATGTGATCCCATTTTAAATGTCCACATGGCCAGTGAAACGGGCGTGTCTTCAGCCTGTGGGCGTGTCTTCGGCCTGTGGGCGTGTGCCCCCTGTATTTTGTAAAATTTCCTAAGTTATCAATGTAGTCCCGAACCACTCCTAATGCATGTTTTGTGCCTCGTAGGGTCGTATTAGGGACTATATGATTGATTGTGAAAGATTTTATGTGAAATTGGAAAATGTATTTGAACTGTATGATTGATTATGAAATAATTTTGGTAATACTCCGTAACCTTATTTTGACGACGAATACGGGTTAGGGGTGTTACATTTCATATATCAATATATCATGTAACATCACTTCCATGTACTTCATGTAAATACATGTAGTAGTTTATATCGAACTCGTATAATCTCATAACAGAACATTGCCTGTTGAACTATTTAGAATATTGTTGGATACTCGGGTAGCACACATGAGGTGTACTGAACTGTAACCTATCAACTCCTATACATATGTGCTCATACGAGTTGTAATCGGTAAGCTCTTTCGAGCTGAGTAACAATAAGCTCCTGTGAGCTGAATATTGGTAAGCTCATACGAGCTGATAATTGGTAGCCCTAATGATATGTCATTTGTATCCTACGAATTCCTAAGGTTCAAACGGGGCTCAGTAGTCGTTGTATGTCATTGGATATGCAATCCGTAATTATATATAGCAATTCTACAATCCACATACATATATTTCAATTAAAGCATATAAATATGCAATTTAATTACACGAACTTACCTCAACGAGTGTATGTAGATACGGAGGCGATTAATCTGAGATTTTCTACTTGCCTCGATCTAACTCCATACGAGGTCTAACTGGATCTATACGAATAAATTTAACCCAATTCAATATAATTCACATTCAATTTAGTCCAACATGTAATTTTGGCAAAATTACCATTTTGCCCCTATACCTTTAATTCTTTGCAATTTAGTCCTTGTCTCATAAAATGGAAATTTATGAAATTCCATCACAACCCATCATAGCTAAATATCAATCTAGCCCCTAGCAGGACATATATTTCATTTATTTCACAATTTCACCACATAATATTTTTTTTCAATTTAGTCCCTAATTGAGAATTTCACCAAAATTTCCTTTACAAAAGTTGTTTATCTAAAAATAACCATTCAATTTCTATCATCAAACTTCAGAACTCATGCATACTCATCAATGGAAAAACCCAAATATTCTAACAATTTTGCAAATTAGTCCTTGGGCTAGCTAGATGAAGCTACAACGATATCGAAAACATAAAAATCATAAAAAGGGGACAAAATACATACCTAATTGGACAAAATAGCCTTGGCCAAACCTAGATCTCAAAAATGGCTTTCTTCACTTGTGAAAATCAGTTGAAAGAGAAGAAGAAAGATGATGGCATTTTGGTTTTATTTTAATTAACCTTTATTTACTAATTTCCAAATTTAACCTTTAAAATTAATTCCAATTACAAAATTGCCAAGACATTATCATCCACTAACATAATAATGGTCTAATTACCACCTAAGGACTGGTATTTTTCATGTCATTCGATAGTGTGTCCGATGGTCGAGTATTCAGATTCAAAGCAATTTGTCCTAATTGTGCCTCCAATGCCCGAATAGAAGTTGAATTCCCTTGCACAATAGCTTTTGTGCGAGTTATATGCTCCCGAATCAAAGCTTCAAGAGTTGCTAATGGGTTAGAAGTCAAAGCTTGCGTGTACTGTTGTCATCGATGTTCTGGACCATGCTATTTTGACATTAAAAATGTTGTGGTTGTGTTTGATTCTGGTGTGGAATCATCTAGCCTTATTGTGGATGTATCTGAGGGTGCTGATTGTAGTTTTCCTGTTATTGATTGTAATTCCCTTGCCTTGGATTATAACTACCCTAAGTAGATATATTCCCATATCGAAATGGCGTAGCATGTTGTCTAGCATTCTGAGTTCCCCAAGACTGTTGATTGTGTGTAGAATTATTATAAGAGTTACCGTAAGAACTGTTGTGGATGTTACTGACATAAAATGCATTCTCTTCATATTGTGGACAATCTTCATAGCTGTGATTGTCACTGGAAATCTCACAACAAAAGTTAGGAACATCAACTTGTTGCGCGACTTGTATAGGTGCAACGTCACTAGTCCCTTGTATATTTTTTATAGTATTTTCAAGAGAAAGGATATTGATAATCATTCTAAGTAATTCTCTTAAGAATTCCAATAGCATCATTATAAGTACAATCCAGTAAAGGACCATTTGTTGATGTGTCGACAAGATTCCTCGTGTGTGAATTCAGCCCATTATAGAAAATCCCAATTTGTGTTTCTTGTTGAATGCTATGCATGGGCCAACGTCGAAGCAAAGATTTATAATGTTCCCATGTAGTGTGGAGATTCTCATCATCCAGCTGATGATAAGCTATAATATCATTTCGGAGACAAGTATTCATTATCAGTGGGTAAAATTGCAAAACAAACTGTGTTGCTAGTGCATTCCAAGAAGTAATTGATTTGGCAGGTAACCTAAGGAACCAAGTACAAGCTCTTCCCTATAAGGAATAAGGAAATGACTTCATCTTCAAAGCGTCATAAGGAAAGCCTTGTTGACTAACAGAAGCAGAAATCAATAAAAATAATTTTAGATGTTTTCGTGCATCTTCATGTAGCAGTCCAGCAATTTTCCCATTAGAATTCAACGTTTGAAATATTACTAGCTTGAGTTCAAAATCTCCAACTTTGATTTCCAGCCTAGTAACTCTTGGCTGTAAATTATCCAACACGAGTACTACAAAATCTCGTATAGTCCTATTTTGTATTTGAGCGTCTTGCTGCAATAGTGGGTCATTAGCATTTTGGTTCTGCATTGGGGGTATGACTGCATTGTTTCTTGGCAAAGCCATATTCCTTTTTCTCGTTGTCTTCTCGAAATGGTTCTTCCAATTTCTAGATCAAAATCGACAATAAACTCTGAATTACTTCGGGTCATACAACACCTAAAATAAAATGTGAAAATAGTGACAAAAAGAAAACAAGTTAGTAGAAAATAAATATTATGAAATAAAAAAAACAAAAATAAACATCAAACAAATTCCATCCCCGACAACGGCACCAAAACTTGATCAGTTGTTTAACGTCACAGTACTAATGTGCAAGCGTACGTTACCCATGCAAGTATAGTAGACAGCTATGAGTCTGTTGGATATCGATCCCACGCGGATGGTTGTCTTTTTTCTATCAATGTCAGTGCAATAAATAGATAAAATGAGATAAATTATGAGAGTATTTGTCAAAGCAATAACTTGAAAATAATAAGATAAAATATAATAGTGAGAAATTGGGATCCCCAACGTGAATATTCAACAGAATATTAAGTGCTCACAAGGTAAGAAAGGATAGGTGATTGTCGATGCATTAAACTACAATGGATATCTTACCAAGCTTAACTTCTATATTTAATCTAAGATTTAAACATGCACATCAACCACACCTTCTGATGCTGGCAATGGAACACTATTAAGAACAAGTGGATTAAATTCCTCTAATCGTCAAGCAACTTCCGTTGTCATGCTTGTTAGCTTGAACTGTCATTGCACTTTCCAGTGTCAGTGACTGCAATAACATTTCCATGCTAAAAACATTCAAACTCAAAGATTAAATAGTAGAAGCAAGATTGAATAAAATAACATTTAACCCAGAAATCATGTGTACTGCAGTACAAACATGAAATAGAAAGTAATCACCATCGTTTAGAAAAGAAATATAAAAGAAACAAATGGAGAGCACTATTCCTAGAAAATCTCGACTTGATCAACTGCCTCTTGTGTCACACTCAGGGCTCCTCGTCAAGTGCAAACCTGCATCCTGTTCACATCGGTTCACCCGTAGGAGATTTAAGTTGCCGTAGCTAAAAAGCTTCAAAAGAAAGGTTGAAGAAGATGATCCTTTCTCTCATTTTCACGTATATATATATTTATCCTAATAGCACATATGTCCTTTCATCAGACTCATGTTTGCCTCTGTACGTACAAGTTAGTTGTACCAGACTGGACAGTTCACACCTCTTTGTTGTTATTCAGACATCTGTCAAGTGCAGCGACAATTCTAGGCGCAATCTGAAAACACTCATGCAGTGACATCAGTACCAAACCATGACAAAATTAAGGATAAATGCTAAAATATATGCTAAAAAAACTAAATGGGTAAAATTAACGAATAAGTAGGGAAAACATATGTTTTTTCTAGTACTATCACTATGCCACCACAAGTGAAAAAAAGAGAACCAAGAAGCCTAAAGACTTATCTAAGTCCAAATGCTTCTTCTGTAGTAAGAATGGGCACTATTAGGCAAACTAAAAAAGTGGAAGGATTTCCTAGCCACTAAGGGAAAAGGTACGAAACTCTCTATGATAGAAGCTTGCTTAGTGGAAGATTTAGTAGACCGCTAGGTCATTTCTTCTGGATCCACTAATCATGTATGTGTTTCTCTACATGGGTTTGAGGAGACGAAATAACTTAGAGATAAAAGTCTTTCATTGCAGACCAAAAATGAGACAACTATGGTAGCTAAAGCAATGGGAGATGTACATATTTATTTTGATAATTTTAGGAATATTATTTTAAAAGAAGTTTTCTATTTATCAAGTTTTAAAAGAAACTTGATTTCTGTCGGATGTTTATATAAAGACAGCTGGACCATTAGCTTCAATAATAGTATTTCAATATTTTGAAAATGTAAAGTTTTCTATAATAGATGGATGTCAAACAATCTCTATTTTATCAAACCAAATATGTACACACTGCTTAACAATAAAATTTTGAATAAAAAACTTAAAAATTCTCTTTCTAATGAGGGGTACCTTTGGCATTTGAGACCTGGTCATATTAACTAAGAAAGAATCACTAGACTTGTGAAAGATAGCACTTTAAGTTCACTTAAATAAATTCATCATCCATAATGTGAATCTTGCATGGAAGGTAAGATGACTAAGAAATTTATTAATGCAAAAGGGACGAGGGCCATGAAACCCCTAGAACTTGTGCACACCGACATATGTGGCCCCATGAACGTCGGTGCAAGAGGTGATTACAAGTATTATGTATTTATTGTTGATTATTTTAGATATGGGTATGTGTACCTAATGCACCACAAGAGTGAAACCTTTGACAAATTCAAAGAAGTTCATGTGAAAGTGGAAAAACAACGAAATTTACCCATAAAGGAACTTCGACCTGATCGAGGTGGGGAATATTTATCAGATGAGTTCTTAAGGTACCTCATAGAGAATAGGATTCTACCCTAATTGACTGCGTCAGGCACTCCACAACAGAATTATGTTGCAGAGATAAGGAATCGAACATTGTTAGTGTTGGATTTTCGGTACACCCCGTGGCATAGCGAAAAAATTTTCTGACGATCATCAACCATGGATCCATGCATAAGGAATGAATTAGTTGAAAAGGATTTGAAGATATACCTTTTTCTGTAACACCCCTTATCCGTATTCAACGCCAGAACAGGATACGAGGCATTACCGAACTCACATTGAAAGTAAACATACAATTTCGAGTCTTAAATTGGCATCCAAATTAAAACCATTTGTATTCAATAATAATGTCCCTAGTATGAGCCTACGAGGCCCAAAACATGCTTTAGATTTGGTTTGGGACTAAACCGATAACTCAGGAAATTTTCACTAAACTTAGAAAATTTTTGCCCTCAACAGGGGTCACACGCTCGTGTGGTTTGGGACATACCCGTGTGGGCAGGCTGTGTGGTCACACACGCCTGTGGTTAATTTAATTTTCATAAAATAGGTGCATACTTCACACGCCCAGGACACACACTCATGCTTGAGGTCGTGTCTTTCACACGGCTGAGACATATGCCCGTGTCTCTGCCAGTGTGGTCGATTCTGAACATTCTGTT
The DNA here is from genome assembly GCF_007990345.1 of Gossypium hirsutum. Classification (NCBI taxonomy): domain Eukaryota; kingdom Viridiplantae; phylum Streptophyta; class Magnoliopsida; order Malvales; family Malvaceae; genus Gossypium; species Gossypium hirsutum. Next base: position 91,856,499 of record NC_053424.1, read on the forward strand.
TCTCAAAATCAATGTGCAGGGGAAAAAAGGTCAAAATGCTTTCCCATAGGGCAAGCCGTGTGTCACACATAACCTAGACACACGCCTGTGTGTCTACTCGTATGGAAAAAATAAAGGCTATTTATGAAGCCATTTGTCACCCTCATTTACACTTACACACACACAAGTTCAATGAAATAAATCATGGTATACTTAGGCAACCAAAACATCCATAATCAAGGCCAATTGATGTCATTTCATTATCCACACTCAACATATTTACAACATCATATTTTACCAAACCAAATCACACCAAACTCACATGCTACAAGTTTCAACATAGCTACCAATAACATGCATAATTTTACTTAGTTTTCCTAGCATACCAATGAGCCAACCTTAACCATTCAACAACAACAAACCCATTAGGCCACATTCAACCATTTATCAAACATTTATAAACCACATCACACAAAAGATGATTGCACATGCATGCATATATATATAAGCTTACAACCATTTCAACCTAAATAAGCCAAGTTACATGGCCAAACACCACATTAAGCCTTTGACAATTACAAGCCAATACATTTGGCCAAAACATAATGACACATATAACAAAATGACCAAGGACCTATACATGCCATATACTCAAAAAGTTTAAAATCATCGGTAGCCAAAATAATAGTTCAATAGTGTGATACGATCTCCGATGATCTCCAATTCGAGCTAGCTTGGTGACATTATAAAACAAAATAAAATGAAGTAAGCTATATAGCTTAGTAAGCTCGTATGAAAGAAATAAGTTAGCCTTACCATACACCATACATTAACATGCAAGTAATATAACATACGCCAATGTAATTTTCCATAATCTCATGATCAGAAATCACTTCCATCACAAACTTACCTTAAAATCGTCATATCACTAAGTAATTGTAACTCCCCAAATCCCCTGTTTAAATTATTTTTGTGTGTTTACGACATAGATGTATGTCTTACTTAGTGATTTAATGCTCTGGGAGTGTTTAAGTAGTTGTGGGTTCAAGTCCTAGCTTGAGCAAAATTTTGGTCTTATTTGAATAAACCATTGTCTGCTGCTAGAAGACTTTTAAATTAATGTGAGTAGGACATGAAGAAGTGAGCACACTAGCCTAGTGGTAAGTGGCGTGTAGTGTAACACCCCGAACCCGAGACCGACACCGGAGTCGGACACGAGATGTTAACAAACTTTGAAAAATTTTTTCCAGACACTGCCCAGTCTGAGTACTAGTCGCTTCAAAAATCATATCTTGAGTTTCACAACTCGAAAATAAGTTTTGTGATTTTTCCCTGAAACTAGACTCATGTCCCCACCTATGTATTTTTTTCTAGAATTTGTGGTCGGGCCAATTAGTACAGTTTATTAGTCAAAGTCTCCCATGTTACAGGGGTCGACTACACTGACCTTTTCCCATTACGACTTGGATATCTCTCTGCACAGAGCTTCAATACTGATGCCGTTTATTTCTTTGGAAACTAGACTCAGAGAGGAATCCATACATATATGTTATGACTCCTAATTATCTCTGGTCAATTTATAGTGAATTTCCAAAGTCGGAACAGGGAATCCAGAAACTGTTCTGGCCCTGTTCCACAAGAACTCGAATATCTCTTACTGTACTGTTCATATGATTGTTTCGTTACTTTCATATGAAAGTAGATTCATCAAGGTTCAATTACATAATTTATTCACTATTTAATTCTACTCCTACGAATTCTTGTGATTTTTCCAATCCACACCACTGCTGCTGTCAGCCTCTGTTTTCAAAGTAAACCTTACCTATTTTCGGGGTTTCATGGACCAACTAGGGCCTTGTCATACATATGCCCACATATGATCATACTTAGCCATTCCAATGGCTGATCATTTGCTCAACACTTCCATTCCAACTATAGTTACATCATGAAACCATCTATACATTCATAAACACGAATGGTCTAATGCCATACTCCACTTCTACAAGCCATTTTCGCATGGCTGTACACTTATACATTTCATAAAGTACTCGAAAAACAACAATGGGTAGTCCTATACATGCCATATCAAAATTTAACCAAAATAGTACCCAAAAGAGCCTTTGATAGTGTGGGCGACTTCGACTTCAAGATCCCGAGTCCGATAGCTGGAGAACCAAAAATCTATGAAACAGAGGAGCAGTGTAACGAGTAAGCAATTTATGCTTAGTAAGTTTTGAGCAAGGAATTCCAGCATAAACAAAGAATAACACACATTTAGCTAAACGGAATATTTCATAATACGCAATTTACCGATATCAAACTTGCTTCACAACATTAACAACCCTTATGTACATACACAATAGACTAACTTAGCCGAAGGCCAGTAGCTCGTTTATCAACTGAGCGAACATTTATTTGTAAGGGCTCGATTAAATTCAACACATTCGTAACATATCCCCATATTGGGATGTTTTTCGAGTATTCGCTGGAATTTTTCAGCAAGCTCATTCATTACCAAATCACGTACCTTCGGGATTTAACCGGATATAGCTCCTCGTTCAAATGCCTTCGGGACATAGCCCGGTTTTAGTAACTCACACAATGCCTTCGGGACATAACCCGGATTTAATAACTCGCACGAATGCCTTCGGGACTTAACCCGGATTTAGTATCTCGCACAAAGGCCTTCGGGGCTTAACCCGGAATTTGTATCTCGCACAAATGCCTTCGGATCTTAGTCCGGATATATTCACTTAGCACAAAGCCTTCGGGACTTAGCCCGGACAGCATCCAATTAATCATGCACATCTAACAATAATTCATGGCACATTCATATTTCATTTTCATTTGCGAAACTCAAACACAAGGCACATATCGTCCTTGCACATTCGGCTCAATAGCCACACATAGAGCATGATTTAATCACATCGTAATTTAAGCTCTCTTACTCAAGAACTTACCTCGGGTGTTGTCGAACGATTCCGCTAACTATTCGACCACTTTTTCCTTCCCTTTATCGGATTTATTTCCCCTTTGCTCTTGAGCTTAATTAAACAAATAAATTGATTTCATCATTTAGGCATCAAAAAGATGAACACAAGGCACTTAGCCCATATTTATACATTAGACATTAAAGTCTCATACATGCAAAAATCATGCATCAACACAACATATTAGCTAATTTCTTTCCCCTTGGCCGAATATGCATGTCCATTTTTGGGGTCGATTTCAACACTTAATACACACATATACACACTAGTAAAGCATCCTCCCCCTTTTCATCAATTTAACACATGCATTGCTCATTAACATGCAAAGTTACATTCGGCCTTAGCACACATCTTGCTAGCCGATTCTTCTCCATTTAGCAACCAATGCACATATGTGCTCACACAAAAATGCTAAAAAGGAGGTTCAAGAATCATCAAGCCATCATCACATGCATCATTAACAAGCTTCATATTTTGCATGCAATGGCATTAACACGACCTCCACCTAGGCCGAATCTTAACTCATCCTCATGCCTCATCACCACAACATCAAACATCAACCAAGAATGATGCATCCATGGTCAAGTGCCATTTCCATCACATAGCAAGATTTAGACCATGGGCTAGGTAGAACTCAAGCTAACAACTAAAACATGCATGCATCTCATGGAACATCATCAAACATACCTTAGCCTAGCTACATGCATGGCCGAATCTCTTCACCTCTCTTCTTCTTTCCTCCTTAAAATTTTTGGCCAAGGATGAACCAAAGGATGAGAAATTTTTTTCTTTGTTTTTCTTTCTAATTTAGGCTAAATGAAGGTGAGAAAAGGATGAACAAAGATCTTCTCCTCTCTTTTCTTTAGCTCACGGCAATGGGGGGGAAAGAATCAACTACACATTTTTTTTTTGTGTATTCATCATACTCCTTTTCATTATTTAATTTCCATGCCTATTATTTTATTTTTTTCCACCCATGATGCACCAACAAAACATGTCTATGACATGTCTTGGCCATCAAACTTGGTCTACCATGCTTGTCATGGCCGGCCACTACTAGTAGGGGGGGAATTTGACATGCAAGTCCCCCCTTTGTCCACATGCACTAATAGGTCCTCACACATTGACCTATCACATTTTAGAATTTTCTCACATAAGTCCTATTGACTAAATTCACATGAAATCAACCAAATTGAAGCTTGAAATTTTCACACATTCATAATTACATATTCTAGACAATAAGTATCACATTCAAACATTTCGGTGACTCGGTTTAGCGGTCCCGAAACTACTTCCCGACTAGGGTCAACTTTGGGCTGTCAAAACTCTCCCCCACTTAAGAAATTTTCGTCCCTGGAAATCTTACCGGTAAATAGGTTTGGGTATCGTTCTTTCATCGAGCTCTCGGTCTCCCAGGTAGCTTCCTCGATCCCGTGTTTGAGCCATAACACCTTTACTAGCGGAACTCTTTTGTTTCGCAACTCCTTCACTTCACGAGCTAGGATACGCATCGGTTCTTCTTCATAGCTCATGTCGACTTGAATTTCAACCTCTGATGGGCTAATTGTATGCGATGGATCAGATCGATAGCGTCGAAGCATCGAAACATGAAAGACGTCATGAATCTTTTCAAGCTCCGGGGGCAAAATCAATCTATACGCAACCGGACCAACTCGTTCGGAGATTTCGTACGGCCCAATGAATCTTGGGCTCAACTTGCCCTTACGGCCGAACCTGAGTATCTTTTTCCAAGGTGAAACCTTAAGGAACACTTTGTCTCCCACCTGATACTCGATGTCTTTTCGTTTCAAATCGTTGTACATTTTCATACTCCCCGGGTGAATTGACATTCGGCTACAATGGGCTTCATTCAGAATCATCGAAATGAGTTCCGAATTCCTTGGAACACACAAACGATTTCTAAACCTCAAACAATCATCATCATCAATTTGAAACTCCGATTCCTCATTCGGAAAACACTTAGCCCGTTTTGCAACCAATTCATCATCGACTTTCTGAGCTTCACGAATTTGGTGAGTCAATAATGGTTTAGCTTTTAATTCAGCTACTAACACATTGTCTGGTAGAACAGACAAATGCACGTTCATCGCTCGTAAAGCAAACAATGACTTCCGGCTTAAGGCGTCCGCAACCACATTAGCCTTTCCCGGGTGGTAATCAATGACAAGCTCGTAATCTTTCAACAACTCAAGCCAACGTCTTTGTCGCAGATTCAAGTCTCGTTGAGTCATCAAATATTTGAGACTTTTGTGATCCGAAAATACATGGCACTTCTCACCAAACAGATAATGTCCCCATATTTTTAAAGCAAACACGATGGCAGCTAGTTCGAGATCATGGATCGGATAATTCCTCTCGTGTGGCTTCAATTGTCTTGACGCATAGGCCACGACTCAACCTTCTTGCATCAATACGCAACCCAACCCAAGTAGGGATGCGTCACTATAAATGACAAACTCTTTACCTGATTCGGGTTGCACCAAAATTGGAGCTTCAGTCAAATGAGTTTTCAGTTGGTCGAAACTTTTCTGACATTTCTCTGTCCACTCGAACTTAACATCCTTTTGAAGTAGCTTCGTCATTGGTGTGGCTATCATTGAGAAACCTTTCACAAATCGTCGGTAATAACCGGCGAGCCCCAAAAAGCTCCGAACTTCAGTAATATTTCTCGGAGGTTTCCAGTCAAGTATGGCTGAAATTTTGTTCGGGTCAACTCGAATACCCGACGCGGATACCACATGACCCAAGAAGCTAACCTCTCTTAACCAGAACTCACACTTACTGAACTTAGCATATAACTGCTTATCCCACAAAATTTGCAGCATTAGCCTCAGATGCTCAGCATGTTCGGTCTCATCTCTTGAATAGACCAAAATGTCATCAATGAACACAACTACGAACCGATCCAAATACGGTCTGAAGATCCGATTCATCAAATCCATAAATACTGCAGGGGCATTAGTGAGCCCAAACGGCATCACTAAGAATTCGTAGTGACCATATCTCGTTCTGAAGGCAGTTTTAGGAATATCTGAATCTCGAATTCGCAACTGATAATAGCTCGATCTCAAATCTATTTTTGAGAACACTGAGGCTCCCTTCAGTTGGTCGAACAAATCATCGATGCGCGGCAACGGATATTTGTTCTTTATCGTCACTTTATTCAGCTGACGATAGTCAATGCACAACCTCATGGTTCCGTCCTTCTTTTTCACGAACAATACTGGTGCACCCCAAGGTGAGAAACTTGGTCGAGCAAAACCTCTATCCATCAATTCTTGCAACTGAGCTTTCAACTCTTTTAACTCGGTTGGTGCCATACGATACGGAGCTATCGAAATCGGCGTAGTCCCAGGTACAAGCTCAATACCAAACTCTACCTCCCGAACAGGTGGTAAACCCGGTAATCCTTCAGGAAAAACATCCGGGTATTCACAAACCACCGGCACAGATTCGGGTTTCTTGTCTAATTCTTTGTCATCCAGTACATACGCAAGGTATGCTTCGCACCCTTTTCTTACATATTTCTGGGCCAACATTGCTGATATTACAGCTGGTATCCCCTCCAAGTCCGTAGACTCAACTCGGATTACTTCGTTATTTGCGCACCTCGAATTTCTAGGGGACATTACTTACACACTTTGTCGACAAGCACGTAACGACCCAAGGGATTTGACACCCGAATTACGAACTCAGTAGACTCAATAGGTAAAGTCTTACTGGATGCTAAGGTTTCACATATGTAAGAATGAGTAGAACCGGGGTCAATCAAAGCAATTACATTAGTATCAAAGAGAGTAAAAGTACCAGTAATAACATCAGGCGAAGAAGCATCCTCGCGGGCACGTATAGCATAAGCTCTAGCAGGCGCACAAGCTTCGGATCTGGTTATATCATCTCTAGATCCTCTCTGACCACCACTAGCATTGCCCGTATTTCCAGATGGTCTACCTTGAGCAGTGGTAGCACCCGGTTTCCCACTCTGATTTTCATTCTGTTCAAACAACCTCGGGCAATCTCTAATGAAGTGGTCAACTGATCCGCACTTGTAACAGGAGTGGTCAGAGAATCTACAACTCCCCGAATGCCATTTACCGCAATATCGACATTTCGTTCTATCTCGACGTTCATTCCCAACACTGGCGACCGAAGTGCCTCGTGTACCCACAGGGGGTCGATCACGATCTCGTCTAAAAAGGCCCGAAGTGCCTCTAAACTGGCCCGCATCATCTCAAAATCTCTTCGATGTCTGTTGAAGAGACCTTCTCGAGGATCTTTTACGAAACTCTCCAGTTCCCTCATCAACTCTTTGCTTTTCTTTTCTAAGCTCTTCGGCTTTACAAGCTCGTTCAACAAGTACCACGAACTCTCGTATTTCAAGAACGCCAACGAACATTTTTATATCTTCATTCAGCCCATCCTCGAAGCGTTTACACATAATAGCTTCGGACGAAACACATTCCCGAGCATATTTGCTAAGTCTAACAAATTTTCGCTCGTAATCAGTAACCGACATGGAGCCTTGCTTAAGCTCAAGAAATTCCTTCCGTTTTTTATCAACAAATCTCTGACTGATATACTTTTTCCGAAACTCAGTTTGGAAAAACTCCCAAGTTACTTGCTCTCGGGGCACAACAGAAGTCAGAGTACTCCACCAATAGTAGGCAGAATCACGTAGCAAGGAGATAGCACACTTTAGGCATTCATCGGGTGTACAAGATAGCTCATCGAGTACCCGGATAGTGTTGTCCAGCCAAAATTCAGCTTGCTCGGCATCATCGCTATCCATAGCCTTAAATTCAGTAGCCCCATGTTTTCGGATTCTGTCAACTGGGGGCTTATTTGACCTTATTTGGTCCGTTACCGGTGGTATTGTAGGTGCGGGGGTAGTATTTGTCGGGAATGGAGGTTGTGGAACAGCCATATTAGTTCGAATGTATTGGTTGAACCAATCATTCATCACGCTATAGAATGCTTGTCTAGCTTCATCATTCGGATTACTAGCATTAGGTTGAGAGTCTGCCGGCACTGTCCCTTGTGCTGGAGCAGGCGCTACACTCTCAAGATCATCAGCTACCTCTTGGTCACGATCGGGATCCATTACTATAAACACATTCACAATTGTCAGAAATCACCACACTATCAAGTAATCACATAAAATGGCATGTATAGCTAGACCCAACACATTACGGTAGTCCTAGAATCGACTAAACCGTAGCTCTGATACCAATTTAGTGTAACACCCCGAACCCGAGACCGACACCGGAGTCGGACACGAGATGTTAACAAACTTTGAAAAAATTTTTCCAGACACTCCCTAGTCTGAGTACTAGTCGCTTCAAAAATCATATCTTGAGTTTCACAACTCGAAAATCAGTTTTGTGATTTTTCCCTGAAACTAGACTCATGTACCCACCTATGTATTTTTTTATAGAATTTTTGGTCGGGCCAATTAGTACAGTTTATTAGTCAAAGTCTCCCATGTTACAGGGGTCGACTACACTGACCTTTTCCCATTACGACTTGGATATCTCTCTGCACAGAGCTTCAATATTGATGCCGTTTGTTTCTATGGAAACTAGACTCAGAGAGGAATCCATACATATATGGTATGACTCCTAATTATCTCTGGTCAATTTATAGTGAATTTCCAAAGTCGGAACAGGGAATCCAGAAACTGTTCTGGCCCTGTTCCACAAGAACCCGAATATCTCTTACTGTACTGTTCATATGATTGTTTCGTTACTTTCATATGAAAGTAGATTCATCAAGGTTCGATTACATAATTTATTCACTATTTAATTCCACTCCTACGAATTCTTGTGATTTTTCCAATCCACACCACTGCTGCTGTCAGCCTCTGTTTTCAAAGTAAACCTTACCTATTTTCGGGGTTTCATGGACCAACTAGGGCCTTGTCATACATATGCCCACATATGATCATACTTAGCCATTCCAATGGCTGATCATTTGCTCAACACTTCCATTCCAACTATAGTTACATCATGAAACCATCTATACATTCATAAACACGAATGGTCTAATGCCATACTCCACTTCTACAAGCCATTTTCGCATGGCTGTACACTTATACATTTCATAAAGTACTCGAAAAACAACAATGGGTAGTCCTATACATGCCATATCAAAATTCAACCAAAATAGTACCCAAAAGAGCCTTTGATAGTGTGGGCGACTTCGACTTCAAGATCCCGAGTCCAATAGCTGGAGAACCAAAAATCTATGAAACAGAGGAGCAGTGTAACGAGTAAGCAATTTATGCTTAGTAAGTTTTGAGCAAGGAATTCCAGCATAAACAAAGAATAACACACATTTAGCTAAACGGAATATTTCATAATACGCAATTTACCGATATCAAACTTGCTTCACAACATTAACAACCCTTATGAACATACACAATAGACTAACTTAGCCGAAGGCCAGTAGCTCGTTTATCAACTGAGCGAACATTTATTTGTAAGGGCTCGATTAAATTCAACACATTCGTAACATATCCCCATATTGGGATGTTTTTCGAGTATTCGCTGGAATTTTACAGCAAGCTCATTCATTACCAAATCACGTACCTTCGGGATTTAACCGGATATAGCTCCTCGTTCAAATGCCTTCGGGACATAGCCCGGTTTTAGTAACTCACACAATGCCTTCGGGACATAACCCGTATTTAATAACTCGCACGAATGCCTTCGGGACTTAACCCGGATTTAGTATCTCGCACAAAGGCCTTCGGGGCTTAACCCGGAATTTGTATCTCGCACAAATGCCTTCGGATCTTAGTCCGGATATATTCACTTAGCACAAAGCCTTCGGGACTTAGCCCGGACAGCATCCAATTAATCATGCACATCTAACAATAATTCATGGCACATTCATATTTCATTTTCATTTGCGAAACTCAAACACAAGGCACATATCGTCCTTGCACATTCGGCTCAATAGCCACACATAGAGCATGATTTAATCACATCGTAATTTAAGCTCTCTTACTCAAGAACTTACCTCGGGTGTTGTCGAACGATTCCGCTAACTATTCGACCACTTTTTCCTTCCCTTTATCGGATTTATTTCCCCTTTGCTCTTGAGCTTAATTAAACAAATAAATTGATTTCATCATTTAGGCATCAAAAAGATGAACACAAGGCACTTAGCCCATATTTATACATTAGACATTAAAGTCTCATACATGCAAAAATCATGCATCAACACAACATATTAGCTAATTTCTTTCCCCTTGGCCGAATATGCATGTCCATTTTTGGGGTCGATTTCAACACTTAATACACACATATACACACTAGTAAAGCATCCTCCCCCTTTTCATCAATTTAACACATGCATTGCTCATTAACATGCAAAGTTACATTCGGCCTTAGCACACATCTTGCTAGCCGATTCTTCTCCATTTAGCAACCAATGCACATATGTGCTCACACAAAAATGCTAAAAAGGAGGTTCAAGAATCATCAAGCCATCATCACATGCATCATTAACAAGCTTCATATTTTGCATGCAATGGCATTAACACGACCTCCACCTAGGCCGAATCTTAACTCATCCTCATGCCTCATCACCACAACATCAAACATCAACCAAGAATGATGCATTCATGGTCAAGTGCCATTTCCATCACATAGCAAGATTTAGACCATGGGCTAGGTAGAACTCAAGCTAACAACTAAAACATGCATGCATCTCATGGAACATCATCAAACATACCTTAGCCTAGCTACATGCATGGCCGAATCTCTTCACCTCTCTTCTTCTTTCCTCCTTAAAATTTTTGGCCAAGGATGAACCAAAGGATGAGAAATATTTTTCTTTGTTTTTCTTTCTAATTTAGGCTAAATGAAGGTGAGAAAAGGATGAACAAAGATCTTCTCCTCTCTTTTCTTTAGCTCACGGCAATGGGGGGGGGGGAAAGAATCAACTACACATTTTTTTTTTTGTGTATTCATTATACTCCTTTTCATTATTTAATTTCCATGCCTATTATTTTATTTTTTTCCACCCATGATGCACCAACAAAACATGTCTATGACATGTCTTGGCCATCAAACTTGGTCTACCATGCTTGTCATGGCCGGCCACTACTAGTAGGGGGGAATTTGACATGCAAGTCCCCCTTTGTCCTCATGCACTAATAGGTCCTCACACATTGACCTATCACATTTTAGAATTTTCTCACATAAGTCCTATTGACTAAATTCACATGAAATCAACCAAATTGAAGCTTAAAATTTTCACACATTCATAATTACATATTCTAGACAATAAGTATCACATTCAAACATTTCGGTGACTCGGTTTAGCGGTCCCGAAACTACTTCCCGACTAGGGTCAACTTTGGGCTGTCACATGTAGAGTGTGCATGGAGCCTGAGGTTCGAATCCCTGCTTGTGCAAAGGGAGATTATTTTTACTGCTTGCTTTGGGGAGGTAGTAGTGGTTGACCAAAACACTGATAAGGGGAGGGGATTTTGAATTGGTCATGGAGGGTTTGTAGGAGAAAGTTGAGGAGAGATATGAGGAGAGTTTTTAGGGGCGAATAAAGGGATTTGAAGTTGTGGGAGTTAGTGTCGAATGGGGACTCTAGGCACTCATGAATTCAGCTTAGGGGTCATACTTATCATTTTTGGTCAGTTTAGTACTTCGTTTTCCCTTTTTACGTTTTGGAGTCTTTTTTTCACTTCTTCTGAGTAGCCGATTTCTGCTAGGGGTCTTGGGTGTACTTCTTGTTTTGACCATTCAAGCACTTGCCTATACTGTTTTGGCCCTTCACAACAGTGCTTATTGATCAACTGTCTTATTTTCCTCTCCTTCTCAACTTTCGAGTTTTTGTTCATGATTCCTTGACCGATTGTTTTCTTCTTTCCTTCGACCTTCTTTGCTTTTGCATTGTGGTGGTCGAACTTAAAATCTTTTGTTCTTTAAGTTGAACAACCTGTTCGTACTTTCTCCATTTCTTCTCTTAGCCGAATAGTCTTGGTTGATTATTTATTTACAATTCGGGCGACTACTAGGCTTGGGTCTCAGCTAAGTATTGGTAAGTCTTCTTCTTAGGGAATGCCGACTTCTTCTTCTATGGGCCGAATGTACCCTTCTTACTGATTCTGTTCTTCACCTTAGTGATTGACTTCTAACACTGTGTTTTGCGGAGTGTTACTAGGGGCTCGATTTCATTAAGCAAGGTGTTGGGCGATTGTTTTCCCTTTACAAGTGATAATCCCTTTATTGGTAGGTGTTTAAGTTTTAGTTGTGATTGTGTGGGATTGTAGATTCTTCTAAGTCGGCTAACTATTCTTGTGAAGGTAAAAGCATTGGAAGGAGTACGTGGAGTTAGAGCAAGGGAAGGTTGCGATTATTGATTGGTAAGTAGATGTTTCGGTTATAGTGGTTTCAATATTATGGTATTAGATTAACAAGGGTTTGAGACTAATAAGGGGTTGTGGTTGACCATAGGTCCTTGATCTTGGAGGTATTTCGGCTACAACACCATAACAAGTGTGTGAACACTATCATTAGATGTGTGATAGCAAAAGCCAGAAAGCCGAAAAGTGGGCTGTCAACACCACACGGGTGTATGGCTGCCCGTGTGGCAAGCCTAGTAGCAAAACGAGGCTGTGATGTTGACGAAATGGCCATGACTGATTTCTTGGGCCAAAATGGTATTGGGCCATTTTGGGTCTAAATGGGCCATGTTGGCCCAATGGGCTTATGGGCCCCACACAGAGAAATTGCACAAAATGTGGTAAATTGTGGGCCAGGTTGTGTGAACTACATGGCTGAGGCCATGTTTAGGCTATGTGGGTCATACGAGAGTGTGAGCCCAAATGGGTTAGCAATATAAACTATATGCCCATGAGCACTGATTGACTGATAAGGTTGCACGGGTCGCTCAAGATGAATGTGGACCTACTGTTGTGTTGGTAAGTACACTTAGACCGTAATACCCTTGTATTATGTATGACTGATTTTGGGCATGACATTTCTGCATACACGTATGATATTATGTTGCATTGCCTGGGGTGGGTTATATGATTTTGGAGGAAGTGCACTGAAAGGCTATAAGCCTATTACTGGCAGCCCGACTGCAAATACTGTTTTAGTACTGGAATCGGTACGTTTTGGTGTATAGGATTGGGTGGGTTGATTTAATCCCCACATGGTGTGTGGGGCTGGTACGGAGATGGTGTGTAGCGAATGGATTGGGTAGGATTCTTTGCTTGCATACTGTACTGAAACGAGTTACGGCCCAGACTATTACTGTTGCTGAAAATGAGGCTAAGGCCCCTAACTGGAACTAAAGGGCTTAGGCCCAAATTGTATTTATACTGGTTGTTGCGGTTATGGGATTTCACACACTGAGTTTTCGTAAACTCACCTATCTGTTAACTGTGCAGAAAATCCTCAGTCTTAGACGAATCGAGGCGATGGAGGACTCAGAGGTGGCCACTCGACGTAGTTCTTTTAATATTATATTTAAGATTTTATTTTTGCATTTTCATTATGTAATAAGCCCTTTTTAATTTTTATTTTGATTTGGAGATTTTATTTGCTTTTACTTTACCTGTTAGTACTAGGACTCTGATTTTCAAGTAGTACAAATAATTGTTTTTCTGAACACATCACGCTTACACAACACATTTTGAAAGCTTCCACAACAAACACCGTTTTTAAGTTTAAAAACAAACTCATATAATTAATAATTTTGCTAAACCGACTTGAAGTTTTTTACAATGAACCAGACACTTTAAACTTTTCTTGAGAACCTAAAGAAGTTTTTATGTAGAACGGGTTTTCACAGAACTCTTGTTTTGGAAAAACACTCTAATATGACATCACGATTCGGACATAACGTCTAGGTCAGGTTTAGGGTGTTATATTTAGTGGTATCAGAGTGAAATTGCAAAACTCAGTTGTGGATTTGGATTTTTCAAAAACGTGGAAATTTCAACAATGTTGTTTTTAAAATGGTTTAAAGAGATTATTTGGGTTTATGCTTACTAAAGGTGTGGTACACTGAGTCTCCGTGCCGATCCTATAAGTCTTCTGATTGTTATTTCTGAAAGAATAATATCGAAATGTTATTAATGAGACTATTTAAGTAGTAAAACTGTGTTGAAGCTCTTTAGAGTAAACTACGAACCGTAGTAAGACTACGAACTGTGAAAACAAACTTTGAGATAATATTGTTCATAAGACATTTGTAATAAATACTGAAATAATAAACTGATTGGCATAAAACTTTTAATACAAATAAAAGTGTGCTTAGATAATGAGCACTAGGGGTACTCGTGGTAGGGGGCGCGGTAGAAGCCATGGAAAGGGTATCAAAATCGAGTAGCTGGGGACGACGCACTGTCCCAAGCAATGTTGAGGATTCTGGCAAGGGTCGTTAGGCCTAGTACTGGTAATGTGGGCCGAGGGTTGGTTACGGAATGACACAGGTCTAATGGGGTAGAGATATTCTGGGGTATTGTTGGAGTTGCCCCTAATGTGGCTGAATATGGGATAGAGGGCAAAGAAAGAATCATGGATGATATGGACTGTACCCCTGATCAGAAGCTAAAAGGTGCAGTATCTCTACTGAGGGACGAGGCCTATCAGTGGTGGCTTACCCTAAAAGAGGGAACTCAAGCTGATCGTTTGACCTGGGAGTTTTTCAAGACTACCTTCCACGCTAAATATGTGGGTGTCAGCTATGTAGATGCCCGTAGGAGGGAATTTTTGAACTTAACTCAGGGAAACAGGATAGTGGTTGAATATGAGGCTGAATTTTTACGACTGAGCCGCTATGCACGTGGGGTGGTGGCAACAGAATAGGAGCAATGTGTTTGATTTGAGGATGAACTTAGAGATGGTTTAAGGGTTTCGATAGCTCCTTAGAGGGAGCGGGATTTCGCAGTAGTGGTTGACAAGGAAAAAATCGCCGAGGATGTGACACGCGCTGAGTGCCAGAACAAAGAGAAAGGCAGAGGTAAGAGGGATGCTGTGCCCTTAAATACTTTTCAAAGGTATAAGTAAAAGCCCAGAGCTGATGGGCCAGCCAGAGTAGGGACCCCTACTACTGCTGCTAATTCTGGACCATAGTTTTGTGCTGGTTGTGGAAAATGCCATCAGGGGGAGTGTTGGAAAAAGATGGGTGCATGTCTGAGATGTAGATCTTTGGTGCACCGTGTCAAGGATTGTCCACGGAGGCCCGAGAAGGTGCAAGCTACTGGTTTTGGTAATGTTCAACGGGGTAGTCAGCAGCCACCGAAAGGTCAGAGTTAGGCCAGGGTTGGAAATGGTATGGGCCGTGGTCATAGAGCACCGGGCAGATGTGCTGGTCATATTGAGGTGAGGCAGTCGGGATTGGTTTATGCTGCATGTCGCTGAGAGGACAAAGACGCTCCATATGTCATTACTGGTACGTTCTTTTTCTATAATGTACCTTATATTGCACTGATTGATGTTGGGCTACAAATTCATACGTAGCATGCTCTGTGTCTAAGATATTGGATATTATGGCTGAAAACACTATGGTGAGGTTGCGGTTCTAAGTTCGCTAGGGCAGTCCGTTCAGATAAATAAGATGTTTAGAGATGTTCCCTTGGAGATACAAGGAGTTATTTTTCTGGCCGATCTTATGGAGTTGCCTTTCGGAGAATTAGACCTAATACTAGGCATGGATTGGTTAGTTAAACATCGGGTAAGCTTGGATTGTGCCACTAAATGGGTTGTACTAAGAACTGAGGCAGATGAAGAGGTAGTGGTAGTTAGGGAACGGCGAAACTATTTGAGTAATGTAATCTCTGCACGAAGGGTCGAGAAATTGGTTCGCAAGGGTTGTGAAGCGTACTTGGCCTATGTTAATGTTTTAGGTGTTGGGGACTTTTCGGTCAGAGATATCAGGACTGTTAAGGATTTTTCGGATGTCTTCCTTGAAGAGTTACTGGGCTTACCTCCAAAGCGTGAAATGGATTTGGGATTGAGCTCCTTCTTGGTACAGCTCTGGTGTCTATCGCCCCTTACAGAATGGTACCAAAGGAGTTGGTGGAGCTTAAGGCCCAGATTCAAAAGTTATTGGACCATGGGTTTATCCGACCTAGTGTGTCTTCGTGAGGAGCTCCAGCCTTGTTTGTGAAAAAGAAGGATGGATCCATGTGTATGTGCGTTGACTACAGACAACTAAATAAGCTGACCATTAAGAATAATATCCTTTACCGAGGATTGATGCTTTATTTGACCAACTGCAAAGAACATCTATTTTCTATAAAATAGATCTCCGATCGAGGCATCAACAATTGAGAGATAAAAATACTGATGTGCACAAGATGACGTTTAGGACTCGTTATGGTCATTATGAGTTTCTAGTAATGCCTTTTGGACTGACAAATTCACCGACAGTTTTTATGGATCTGATGAACAGAGTGTTTCAACCTTATCTGGATCAGTTTGTGTAACATCCCGAAAATAGGGCCTAAACAAAATAGTGGTTGTGAAACCATGAATCTAAGGTCAAAAAAACTTATTCTAATTAAGCTTTGAGGTTTATTCATTGATTGAATATTTGTGTGAAAATTTCGTGAAGAAATGTTATGTATAAGTGCCTAATTTGATAATTAGGACTAAATTGTAAAATTAGCAAAATTTGTGTTCTAGATAATAAAGGGGATTTAATTGAAATGGGTTCTTAAAGTGGAGGTCCTTATTTAGAAATTAGACCATTATATTTAAGTTTGGACAAAAATGGGCAAGAATAGGACAAATTTGAAAGACAAGCCTTTAAGGGCATTTTGGTCATTTAGTAATTAAAAGAATTAAAAAGAGAAAATAAAGCCAAAAGTGGTCCACAATCTTCATGGAGGCTGAATATAGCATGGGGGAAGCCATGGTTAGGGTTTCCAAGCTTTCGAAGCTCAACAGTAAGTCCGTTCTAGCCTCGTTTTTAATGTTGTTTACGTTTTTAGAGTCCTGGTAACTTGATTTAGCTTATTCTAGCAATAATTCATGCTAGGGTTCATAGTTGGAAAAATACACATAGATTAAATGTGTTTATTTTGATTTTTTATGGTAGAATATGAAGCTTGAAATTATGTTAAACAACTTTTGCTAAGCGATTTTAAGTGAAAACGAGTAAAACGACATAATCGGTAAAAATACCTAATGTTCATAAGTACATGATAGAGTGGGAATTTGATGTTGCCATAGAAGGGAAAAATTCTCAGCATGTTATAGAACATAAGAAAATTGGATAAATTTTAATTTTCGAGCCTAGGGGCAAAACCGTAATTCTGCAAAGGTTCAGGGGCAAATTTGTAAATTTTCCAAAGTTTGAGTTAGGAAATGTTTTGAATAGTACATTAATTAAATAAGTGAAATATGATGTTTTAGATCCCGAAAAATGAGATTTGGACCTAGAACGGGAGAAAAATTGAAAATCGAGAAAGTTGGTAAAATGATCGTTTTGGTATCGAGGTAAGTTCATATGTTTAATAAGCATTTAATTATGCATATTTGAATGATAAGTTGATATTTTTGGCCATAAATACTTTAGTATTGAGTTTCAGATATAATGATTAATATTCGATAATAATTCGATATTGGAAAGAGAACTTGTATAATTTATATGTAAGACCATATTTTGTATTATGACTTTGTATGATAACAAGAAAGTATTGACTAGCATAGTTTGATGAGAATAAGTTAAGTTGATGATATGATGAGATTGAGAATGCAAGTGTGTAAGTTGAGTAGCATTTTTATTATTATGCAATTATTGTTATTAGTATTATTATTATTGAGTTATGTGACTAACCTTGAAAATTTGAGCAAGTATGTTTCAGCTATGACTTGACAAGGCATTGATATCTAAAAGTCCTTGGTTGTAACATTGCAATTAAGAAAGAATTCACGGAAAAGTCCATGTTCATAACATGTCATTTAAGGAGGAATTGACGGTTAAGGATACCATGTAAGACCATGCCAAGACATGGAATTGGTAAGGCAAGGATCCTGTGTAAGACCATGTCAAGACATGGCATCAGCATTGATTAAGGACTCCATGTAAGACCACATCAAGATGTGGCATTGGCACTAAGAGAAGGATACCATGTAAGACCATGTTTGGAACATGGCATTTAGTAGGACAAGGATGCCATGTAAGACCATGTTTGGAACATGGCATTTGGTAAGATAAGGATATCATGTAAGACCATACCAAGGCATGGAATTGATAAGCTCTATAAGGCAAGGATACCACGTAAGACCATGCCAAGACATGGCATTGATGAGTCACTATAAGGCAAAGGTCCCATGTACGACCATGTGAAGGCATGGCATTGGTGAGTTCATAAGGCAAGGATACCACGTAAGACCATGTCAAGACATGGCAATGGTAAGTTCAAAAAGGAAAAGGTTCCCGAGTAATCCAAAGAGTAAGTCAAAGAAACAACAAGGTGAGAACATGAAGAAAGAGTACAGGTATGCATTTAAGGCTTATTTAATATTGAGATTGTAAGTAATTGAGATTATCAAGTATTAAGTAAGTGATGAGTTTTCAGTTAAGCTTGTGACACATTATGACATGATTAACAATATGCCTATATTATGAAAGAGTACTCATGTGTTAAGTGAGATGTTACAGGTATGTAAGCAAGCTATTAAGTAAGGTGCCTTTTGTATTCTGAGCCTTTGGTAAGGTTACCGATGAGTAAGATGGGAATGTAAGAACTAAACATTATTTAAGCAAATTATGACAGCTTAGTAGTAAGCTAAATTGATTGCTAATGCTTATTATTTTACATGTGAACTTACTAAACTTTATAATTTTACTTCTTTCACTTTCCTATGTTTCAGAGTACTTTAAAGCAAGCTCGGGTTGGAGGTCGTCAGAGATCACTTCACACTATCGACTATCAAGTTACCAAATGGGTATCGTCGTTTACAAACGTTCTAGTTTATGGCATGTATAGGTACTTAGCCATTTTGTGTGTATGTCCTTATGATATGGCTAAAGAATGGTATGTAAATATTTGATAATGATTAGCTATTGAAATGGCTAATGAAGAACATGTTTCGGTGTTATGTATGCCTAAATGGTAGTTAATACAAAGAAAACATGAAAAAGTAAAATTAGCACTAAAACAGTATTGAACAACAGCAGTGACATGACCTTGAAAAATCACGAAGAATAGTAAGGTGATGAATGAGATATAGAATTAAAGCTTATTGAGTCTATTTTCATATGAAACAAATAGAGTAAGCAAAAGAAGTTTATATTAAGAGATATTTGAATTTTAGTGAGACAGGGTCAGAGCAATTTCTGAATCCCTTGTTCTGACTTTATAAATTCACTAAAACTTGTACAAAAATAATTAGGAGTTATAGTTTATATTTCTAGATTCCTTATGAATCTACTTTCAAAAGAAACAAACGGCATGGTTATTTGAATTTTTTACTGGGAGAAAACTGATTCATAGTGAGGAGAGGTCAGAGTAGTCGAATAGTGCAACAGGGGAAAATTTAACTAATAAATTGTACTAATTGGCTTGACCAAAATTTTTAGAAAATAATTAGTAAGAAGATATATGAGTCTAGTTTTAGGGAAAATTTAGGAATTTAAATTTTGAGTTTTGTGAATTGAGTTATGATTTATTTAGTGACTATGACACAGGTGGGCAGTTTTATAAGGAATAATTAAATAAATTGTTTTGATTTGTCTAAGTATTTGGAAAATTTTTATATGTTCCCAGTTTGGTCCCGAACTGTTTCAATTGCATGTTTTAGGGTCTCAAGGGCTATTTTTAGGGACATATTGAATGAATGTAAATAAATTAATTTTAAAAGAAAATTTTATGCCCCAAATTAGTAAGTTAAGTCAGGTAACGCCTCGTACTTGACTCCGGCGACAGTCTCGGGTAAGGGGTGTTACATTTATTGATATCAGAGTAAAGGTTTAATCGGTTCTCGAAATATTCTGTATGAGTAAGAGTCTAGCTATACATGCCATATTGAACTATGATAGTGTGACGACTCCTGACCCAGATATAAAATATTTTGTTAGATAGATGCGCACTCCAACCGAGCTAAGTTTGATAGTACACAAAATATGTTTATGATGAGTTTAGGCTCATAAAATGTAATAATAATGGTTCATGATGTTTATGTGATAATGAAAAAATTGTGAATAAAAATTGTTCGGGAAATATGAAAGATGAGATAAGATGAAAGGAAAGTTTATATTGAGATAAGTGTTCATGTTAAATTGGCATTTGTATGATGCTATATGTATAACTAGAGAAGTTAAGTGAATGCTATGAGTAATTTTACTCGAGATTTATGAATGCATGTATAAGTGCACTAATTTGCATAACATGATCATGAAGTCATTGTATTATGAACGTGCATGTTAAGTTGCTTGAAGCAAATTGTATAATTGTGATAATATTTTAATATGATGAGTGTTAAGTTATATGCATGAGTATGTAAGAGGTAAGTCAGAGGTGTTACAACCTCACCCCCCTTATCAGTAAGGTAATTCAGAATGAGATTTCATGAAATTCAGATTGAATAGGCTAAAGTGGAAAACTAAAGAGTTCAGTGACAGATTTATTGACGATGTAATCAGAGTTGAGAATGATTTAGCAAATGAACACAGTTGCAGGATGCCAAGTTGATAATAAAATCATCCGAATAACAGAAATGTCACAGTAAAAGAAAGGTCAAGCTGAGCTAATGCACTCATTCAAGTATGATGTGTAAGGTATATGATTGCTAGACTTTCTTCCGAATAAATTCCAACTGCGAATGGGATAATGTGAATTCAGTAATGACAGAATTAGGCAGAGGAATAATAATTGAACCGTATTAATAGTTGAATGTAGAGTTTATAGTTGAGAAATTATAGAAAAATCTTTTCTGACTATTATATGTGTACATTTACTTTCAGAGATATATATAAATATATGCAAGATCATAGATGCAATTCCTGCAGTATTAGAATGTTTGTTAAATTTATAGACAGATGAAAGCATTATAGTTTGTTTGAGCTGTGATTGATATTGCTCTATCTATTCCAGTTTTCTACTTCAGCGGGTAGATGGAAGGTTGACAGTAAGATCTGTATGAACTTAGTGATCTGTATTGTTAACTATTGCTTAATGAAAGTAAAGGAAAATTTTATGGCTTCTGTCATAGTTGTTCCCAGTGCTTGTGAGTATTATCCTTTCCTTTTGGAAATTTTCTAAGATGCTATTGAAACCTTAACTGTTCTACATGAGATGTGGTTACCAGGAATTCTGTGTAGCTCCATGTTCTGAGATTTTATTATCTCGGTTTTATTAATAAATTACTGTTCAAAGTATCAGGCATGAGACATTAGCAGAAAATGTTCTATTGATGAAAATTGTTTTTTCTTATTATGAGTATGTTTATGATGATTACGAGTTCGGGCCTGGTAATGAAAGTACAGAGGTATGGTTATCAAAGGTATAAAGAGTCTGCTTTTGCACTGGTTGTTATTGAAATTTGTGTTTAAATCTCTCAGGTGATCAAGATGTTTTATTTTCACTCGGGACATTATTTACTAAAGTAATTGAGAAGTCAGTCTTATTATGGCATTATGATTTTTGAGTAGTATGAGTATTGTGACCTCAGTGTAGTTCAGTTTAGACATGTGTATTGATTTTCATTTTTCGCATAATCTTGATATATATATATATCAGTGAGTTAAAGACTGAATGCTATGTTCTTACGAGTTATGTAGTAATAATGATTTGTGATTAGCTCTTTGAAGAAATCACGACAGAATGTATGTTTGAGCTATCATGGCAGCATAGAGAAGAACAATTTTTGAAAAGTTATTGTCTTTTAGTTGAGACTGATTCAGTTGAGCAATTGATTGAGTTATATGTATGTTTGAATTATTCATGGCTTCAAAGTTAAATGCTGATTTTTCATGTATAAATAGATAAATGACCCGAGCAAATAGTACATATTCTGGAGGTTATGGTACAGAGTTGTATGCACATATCAGAATGGTTGTATCAAAGGTATATTTTTGCAAATCAAAGGTGTCTGATTGTTAAAGTTCTTATTGTATGAAGTTTAGTTTGGCTTGAATTCATGCTAATAAAGTATAAACAGTTGAAGATATTGTCAATTGAAGTAACCATTATGATTCAGCTTTGTTTGAATAAAGATTTTATGGTTTCTAGAAATGTGTTAATGAGAAATCAAGAGATTTTTGCAACAATTATGATGCCTAGCACAGTGATAATTATTTGATTATTTGAGAAGTACAAAGATGGATGATAACTTGATTTAGTTATACTAGTAAGGGTGTGAAATGTTATGTACCAGACTTTGAATCCGATACCTGAACTTTTAGAGAGTTAAAGTTGATTTTCAAGTATTTTAGAAGCTATTACAGTTAGTATTGATGTTTGTGTAAAAATGTAAGGGTATTTCGAAGAATTGTGCAACAGAATTAGCATTATCACCGAAAGGTTAAATAAGCTATGGTTGATTGCTAGAAGAAGTTTGTGTATTCTTCTCAGTACGAATGAGTTTTTCTACTGAATGATTATCTGAGTTATTCATTTTGAGGCTGTCAATTCATTCAGAGTGTAAATTTTAGTTGTTATGGTTAGAAATTCAAGGTTGCACCGTGACTTCAGAAGAAAGTTGTAGTAAGTTTTGACCATGAGATTGCTAAATGTTACTGCATGTCACCTTGTACTGATAGTTGAATTGAGGAAGAGAAATTCGCAGAATTAAATTGAGCAGAAAGGATTAAAGGAAAGTGAAAATTAATTACAGAAATCTGAGACAGATTATCAAAAACTGTATACAGAATCAAAAGGTAAGAATATTGACTCTCAAAAGAGAAACAAGTATTTTTTTTTAAAGTACCTTAGTGGCAGAGAATTTCCATTTTGGTAAGAAAAGAAGAGTTAGTTGTGTTTCATCAGAGAGTATGAGGTTAATGATAAAATAAGGTCAGTTACTTATCAGTAGGTATTCCAGTTCAGAACCTTAGTTTAGGAAGTAAAATGTTGGGTAAGCCAAGGCTGAATGAGAATTTGAAAGTTTTGCTGGAAATCAGTTTCGAATCCATTTGTAGGTACGATTTTCGGGGACGAAAATCCCTAATGGGGGGAGAAATGTAACATCTCGAAATAGGGCCTAAACAGAATAGTAGCTGTAAAACCATGAATCTGAGGTCAAAAAAATTTATTCTAATTAATTTTTAAGGTTTATTCATTGATTGAATAATTGTGTGAAAATTTTGTGAAGAAATTTTATGTGTAAGTGCCTAATTTGATAATTAAGACTAAATTGTAAAATTAGCGAAATGTGTGTTCTAGATAATAAAGGGGATTTAATTGAAATGGGTTCTTAAAGTGGAGGTCCTTATTTGGAAATTAGACCATTATATTTTAGTTTGGACAAAAATGGGCAAGAATAGGAGAAATTTGAAAGAAAAGCCTTTAAGGGCATTTTGGTCATTTAGTAATTAAAAGAATTAAAAAGAGAAAATAAAGCCAAAATTGGTCCATCTTCTTCATGGAGGCCGAATATAGCATGGGGGGAGCCATGGTTAGGGTTTCCAAGCTTTACAAGCTCAATAGTAAGTCCGTTCTAGCCTCGTTTTTAATGATGTTTACGTTTTTAGAGTCCCAGTAACTTGATTTAGCTTATTGTTGCAATAATTCATGCTAGGGTTCATATTTGGAAAAATACCCATAGGTTAAATGTGTTTATTTTAGTGTTTTATGGTAGAATATGAAGCTTGAAATTATGTTAAACAACTTTTGCTAAGCGATTTTAAGTGAAAACGAGTAAAACGACATAATCGGTAAAAATATCTAATGTTCATAAGTACATGATAGAGTGGGAATTTGATGTTTCCATAGAAGGGAAAAATGCTCAGCGTGTCATAGAACATAAGAAAATTGGGTAAATTTTAATTTTTTAGCCTAGGGGAAAAATCGTAATTCTGCAAAGGTTCAGGGGCAAAATTGTAAATTTGCCAAAGTTTGAGTTAGGAAATGTTTTGAATAGTACATTAATTAAATAAGTGAAATATGATGTTTTAGATCCCGAAAAATGAGATTTGGACATAGAACGAGAGAAAAATAAAAAATCAGGAAAGTTGGTAAAATGTTCGTTTTGGTATCGAGGTAAGTTCATATGTTTAATAAGCATTTAATTATGCATATTTGAATGACAAATTGATATTTTGGCCATAAATACTTTAGTATTGAGTTTCAGATATAATGATTAATATTCGATAATAATTCGATATTGGAAAGAGAACTTGTATAATTTATATGTAAGACCATATTTTGTATTATGGCTTTGTATGATAACAAGAAAGTATTGACTAGCATAGTTTGATGAGAATAAGTTAAGTTGATGATATGATGAGATCGAGAATGTAAGTATGTAAGTTGAGTAGCATTTTTATTATTATGCAATTATTGTTATTAGTATTGTTATTATTGAGTTATGCGAATAACCTTGAGAATTTGAGCAAGTATGTTTCAGCTATGACTTGACAAGGCATTAATATCTCAAAGTCCATGGTTGTACCATGGCAATTAAGGAAGAATTAACAGAAAAATCCATGTTCATAACATTTCATTTAAGGAGGAATTGACGGTTAAGGATACCATGTAAGACCATGTCAAGACATGGCATTGGTAAGGCAAGGATCCCGTGTAAGACCATGTCAAGACATGGCATCGGCATTGATTAAGGAATCCATGTAAGACCATATCAAGATGTGCCATTGGCACTAAGAGAAAGATACCATGTAAGACCATGTTTGGAACATGGCATTTGGTAAGACAAGGATGCCATGTAAGGCCATGTTTGGAACATGGCATTTGGTAAGATAAGGATATCATGTAAGACCATGCCAAGGCATGGCATTGATAAGCTCTATAAGGCAAGGAAATCATGTAAGACCATGCCAAGACATGGCATTGATGTGTCACTATAAGGTAAAGGTCCCATGTAAGACCATTCCAAGGTGTGGCATTAGTGAGTTCATAAGACAAGGATACCACGTAAGACCATGTCAAGACATGGCAATGGTAAGTTCAAAAAGGAAAAGGTTCCCGAGTAATCCGAAGAGTAAGTCAAAGAAATGACAAGGTGAGAACATGAAGAAATAGTACAGGTATGCATTTAAGGCTTATTTAATATTGAGATTATCAAGTATTAAGTAAGTGATGAGTTTTTAGTTAAGCTTGTGACACTTTATGACATGATTAGCAATATGCCTATATTATGAAAGAGTACTCATGTGTTAAGTGAGATGTTACAGGTATGTAAGCAAGCTATTAAGTAAGGTGCCTTTTGTATTCTGAGCCTTTGGTAAGGTTACCGATCAGTAAGATGGGAAAGTAAGAACTAAACATTATTTAAGCAAATTATTATGGCATAGTAGTAAGCTAAATTGATTGCTAATGCTTATTATTTTACATTTGAACTTACTAAACTTTATAAGCTTGTTTCTTTCATTTTTCCATGTTTCAGAGTACTTTAAAGCAAGCTCGGGTTGGAGGTCGTCGAAGATCACTTCACACCGTCGACTATCAAGTTACTAAATGGGTATCTTCGTTTACAAACATTCTATTTTTTGGCATGTATAAGTACTTAGCCATTTTGTGTGTATGTCCTTATGATATAGCTAAAGAATGGTTTGTAAATATTTGATAATGATTAGCTATTGAAATGGCTAATGGAGAACATGTTTCGGTGTTACGTATGCCTAAATGGTAGTTAATACAAAGAAATCATGAAAAACTGAAATTAGCATTAAAACAATATTGAAAAACTGAAATTAACATTAAAACAGTATTGAACAGCAACAGTGATGTGACCTTGAAAAATTAGAAAGAATAGTTGAAATATAATTAGGTGATGAATAAGATATAAAATTAAAGCTTATTGAGTCTATTTTCATATGAAAGAAACAGAGCAAGCAACAGAAGTGTATATTAAGAGGTATTTGAATTTTAGTGAGATAGGGTTAGAGCGATTTCTGAATCCCCTATTCTGAATTTATAAATTCACTAAAAATTATACAAAGAGAATTAGGAGTTATAGTTTACATTTCTAGATTCCTTAGTGAATCTACTTTCATGAAAAAAAAACGTCATGGTTATTTTAATTCTGTATCGGGAGAAAATTGATTCTTATTTAAGAGAGGTCAGATTAGTCGAATAATGCAATAGGGGAAACTTTAACTAATAAACTGTACTAATTGGCTAGACCAAAAATTGTAGAACAAATTAGTATGAAGATATATGAGTCTAGTTTCAGGGAAAATTCATGAATTTAAATTTTGAGTTTTGTGACTCGTGTTATGATTTATTTAGTGACTATGATGCAGGTGGGTAGCTTTATAAGGAATAATGAAATAAATTGTTTTGATTTGTCTAAATATTCAGAAAAGTTTTAATGTTACCGGTTTAGACCCGATCTATTTCAATTGCATATTTTAGGGTCTCGAGGGCCCTTTTGAGGGACATATTGAATGAATGTAAATAAGTTAATTTTAAAAGCAAATTTTATTCCCCGAATTAGTAAGTTAAGTCAGGTAACGCCTCGTGCTTGACTCCGGGGACTGTCTTGGGTAAAGGGTGTTACAGTTTGTGGTAGTATTTATTGACGATATACTAGTGTATTCGAGGACGGACAATGAACATGATGAACATCTACAAGTGGTTCTGCAAATCCTGAGGGAAAAACAATTGTACACCAAGTTCAGCAAGTGAGAATTTTGGTTAGGTGAGGTAATGTTTCTTGGTCATGTGGTATCCGTGGAGCGAATTAGGATTGATCCTCGAAAAATTGAGGCTGTTATAGATTGGAAGAAGCCTAAGACTGTGCCAGAAATTTGCATTTTTCTGTGTCTAGCTGGTTATTATCGAAGATTTGTAGAGGGGTTGTCACTGATTATCGCGCCCTTAACTAAGTTGCTATACAAGGGCGTACCTTTTAACTGGACTGATGTGCACCAAGAGAGCTTTGAGAGGCTCAAGAAAGTTCTGACTGAGGCCCCTGTATTGATTCAGCCAGAGTCTGGGAAGGAATTTACTGTTTATAGCGATGCATCAAACGTTGGTTTGGGTTGTGTGTTGATGTAAGAGGGTAAAGTTGTAGCTTATGCGTCTCGTCAGCTTAAGACGCATGAGGTGAATTATCTGAATCATGACTTGGAGTTGGCCGCAGTGGTGTTTGCATTGAAAATTTGGAGGCGTTACTTGTACGGTGAGAAGTGTATCATTTACACAGATCATAAGAGCTTCAAGTATCTCCTCACTCAAAAGGAGTTAAGTCTTAGGCAACGTAGGTGGATGGAGCTGCTCAAAGACTATGACTGCTCAATTGAACACCACCATAGTAAGGCTAATATGGCCTACGTGCTAAGTCCCAGGTTTATAACTGATCTGAGAGAAATGTTTGCTCGTCTTAGCATATTTGATGATGGTAGCTTGTTGGATGAGCTCCAAGTTAAACCAGTGTTGATCGAACAGGTTAAGAGTAAACAACTAGAGGATGAGTCATTGGGTTATCAGTTCTGTCAGATTGAGAATGGTAATACTGTGGATTTTGGGCTGAATAATGAAGGGGTACTTTATTTTCGAGGCAGAATTTACGTACCTAAGGATATTGATTTAAGATAGACTTTGCTGCGAGAGGCGCATAGTAGCCCCTATGCTATGCATCTAGGTGTAAATAATATGTACAGATATCTTCATGAGTTATACTGGTGGCCAGGACTTAAGCGAGAGGTGACCGACTTTGTGGGGAAATGTCTGACTTGCTAGCAGGTTAAGGTAGAACATCAGTTGCCTTTTGGGTTGCTTCAGCCAGTTAAGATTCCACTCTGGAAATAGGAAAGAGTAACTATTGACTTTGTGAGTGGGCTACCCCTAACACCTTCTAAGAAAGATTCAGTGTAGGTCATCGTGGATCGGTCGACCAAAACTGCTCATTTCATACCGGTTCGCACAGATTATTCATTATAGAAATTGGCTAAGCTGTATGGAGATAGTGAGACTGCATGGAGTACCAGTTTCCATAATATCATACAGAGATCCTTGCTTCACATCTTGGTTCTGGAAGAAGTTACATGAAGCTCCGGGTACACGGTTGGACTTCAGTACTGCGTTCCATCCTTAGACAGATGGTCAGTCGGAGAGGGTGATTAGATACTGGAGGACATGTTAAGGAGTTGTGTAATTGACTTCCGATGTAGTTGGGAGGATTACTTACTGTTAGCAAAGTTTTCTTACAATAATAGCTACTAGTCTAGCTTACAGATGGCACCTTACGAAGCATTATATGGTCATAAGTGTCACACTCCATCATGTTGGACTGAGCTAGGTGAGCGGCGTGTTCTGGGCCTTGAGCTAGTATCTGATACCGAAGATAAGGTTAGATTAATTCAGGATCGACTAAAGGCAGCATCAGAGAGATAGAGGTCTTATTCAAATCTGAAGCGTAAGGAAATTGAGTATTTTGTGGTAGATTTTGTCTTTCTGAAGGTCTCGCCATGGAAGAAGGTACTCAGATTTGGGCGTAAGAGCAAGTTGAGCCTAAGGTTTATTGGGCCTTACCGCATTTTGAGACGAGTAGGACCAGTTGGCTACCAGGTAGAGCTACCTCCTGAATTAGAGCGGATTCACGATGTGCTTCACGTCTAATTGCTGAAATGCTACCGCTCTGATCCTACGCATGTGGTACTGGTTGAGGAGATTGAAGTTAGACCAGACCTAACTTTCAAGGAAGAACCAGCCCAGATTTTGGATCGAGAGGTAAAAGTCTTGAGAAGGAAGTCAATCCCATTAGTAAAATTTCTTTGGCAGAATCACAGTTCTAAGGAGTCTACGTGGGAACCTGAGGAGGCGATGCGACAATAATACCCTCACCTATTTTGAACCAGTAAATTTTGAGGCCGAAATTTTCTTTAAGGAGGGAAGAATTGTAATGCCACAAATCCCAAAAACCTTGTTTAAATGATTTTTGTGTGTTTGTGACATGGATGTATGTCTTACTTGGTGATCTAATGTTCTGGGAGTGTCTGAGTAGTTGTGGGTTCAAGTCCTGGCTTGAGCAAAATTTTGGTTTTATTTGATTAAACCCTTGTCTGCTGCTAGAAGACTTTTAAAATAATGTGAGTAGGACATGACAAAGTGACCATGCTAGGCTAGTGGTAAGTGGCATGTAGAGTGTGCATGGAGTCTGAGGTTCGAATCCCTGCTTGTGCAAAGGGAGATTATTTTTATTGCTTGTTTTTTGGAGGTAGTAGTGGTTGACCAAAACACTGATAAGGGGAGGGGAGTTTGAATTGGTCATGAAGGGTTTGTAGGAGGAAGTTGATGAGAGATATGAGGAGAGGTTTTAAGAGTGAATCAGGGGATTTGAAGTTGTGCGAGTTGGTGCCGAATGGGGACTCTAGGCACTCATGAATTTGGCCTAGGGGTCATACTTCTCATTTTTGGTCAGTTTAGTACTCTCGTTTTCCCTTTTTGCGTTTTGGAGTCTTTTTTTTCACTTTTGCTGAGTAGCCAGTTTCTGCTAGGGGTCTTGGGGGTACTTCTCATTTTGACCATTCGGGCACTTGCTTATTCCGTTTTGGCCCTTCACAACAGTGCTTATTGATCAACTGTCTTTTTTTCCTCTCCTTCTCAACTTTTGGGTTTTTGTTCATGATTCATTGACCGATTGTTTTCTTCTTTCCTTCGACCTTCTTTGCTTTTGCACTATGGTGGCTGAACCTAAGATCTTTTGTTCTTCAAGTCGAACAACCTGTTCCAACTTTCTCCCTTTCTTCTCTTGGCCGAATAGTCTTGGTCGATTATTTCTTTAAAATTTGGGTGACTTCTAGGCTGGGGTCTCGGCTAAATATTGGTAAGTTGTCTTCTTAGGGAGTGTCGAATTCTTCTTCTATGGGCCTAATGTACCCTTCTTACTTTTTTCTTTTCTTCACCTTAGTGATTGACTTATAACACTGTGTTTTGCGGAATGTTGCTAGGGGATCGATTTCATTAAGCAATGTGTTGGGCTATTATTTTCCCTTTACAAGCGATAATCCCTTTATTGGTAGGTGTTTAAGTTTTAGTTGTGATTGTGTGGGATTGCAGATTCTGATAAGTCGATTAACTATTCTTGTGAAGGTAAAAGCATTGGAAGGAGTACGTGGAGTTAGAGCAAAGGAAGGTTGTGATTATTGATTGGTAAGTAGATATTTTGGTTATAGCAGTCTCAATATTATGGTATTAGATTAACAAGGGTTTGAGACTAATGACAGGTTGTGGTTGACAATAGGTTCTTGATCTCGAAGGCATTTCGGCTACAACTCTATGACAGGTGTGTTAACACTATCATTAGATGTGTGATAGCAAAAGCCAAAAAGCCAAAAAGTGGGTTGTCGGCACCACACAGGCGTATCGCTGCTCGTGTGGCAGGCCTAGTAGCAAAATGAGGCTGTGATGTCGACGGAATGGCCAGGAGCGATTTCATGGGCTGAAACGGTATAGGGCCATTCTGCGCCGTGTGGGCCTAATGGAATTGTGGGCTCCACGTGAAGAAATTGCACAAACTGTAGTAAATTATGGGCCAGGTTGTGTGAACTACATGGCTAAGGCCATGTTTGGGCTATGTGGGGCATACGAGAGTGTTGGCCCAAATGGGCCCACAATATGGGCTATAGACCCATTAGCACCGATTGACTGATAAGGTTGTACGGGTCGCTCAAGACGACTGTAGACCTACTGTTGGGTCAGTAAGTACACTTAGACGTCATACTATTGAAATGACCATTATACCCCTATGAGGTAAATTGACTGTAATACCCCTGTATTATGTATGACTGATTTTGAGCATGACATTTTTGCATATACGTATGATATTATGTTGCATTGCCTGGGGTGGGATATATAATTTTGGAGGAAGTGCACTGAAAGGCTATAAGCCTATTACAGGCAGCCCGGCTACAAATACTGTTTTAGTACCGGAATCGGTACGTTTTGGTGTGTAGGGTTGGGTGGATCGATTTAATCCCCACATGGTGTGTAGGGCTAGTACGGAGATGGTGTGTAGCGGATGTATTGGGTAGGATTCTTTGCTTGCATACTATACTGAAACGTGCTAAGACCCAGACTGTTACTGTTACTGTTACTGAAAAGGGGGCTAAGGCCCCTAACTGGAACTAAAGGCTTAGGCCCAGATTGTATTTATACTGGTTGTTGCGGTTATGGGATTTCACACACTAAGTTTTCGTAAACTCACCTATCTGTTAACTGTGCAGAAAATCCTTAGGCTTAGACGGATCGAGGCGATGGAGGACTCAGAGGTGGCCACTCGACGTAGTTTTTTTAATATTATATTTAAGATTTTATTTTTGGGTTTTCATTATGTAATAAGGCCTTTTTAATTTTTAATTTGATTTTAGTATTTTATTTGCTTTTAGTTTACCTGTTAGTACTAGGATTCGGATTTTCAAGTAGCACAAATAAATGTTTTTCTGAACACATCACGCTTATACAACACTTTTTGAGAGCTTTTGCAACAAACACCATTTTTAAGTTTAAAAAGAAACTCATATAATTAATAATTTTGCTAAACCGACTAGAAGTTTTTTACAATGAAACAGACACTCTAAACTTTTCTTGAGAACCTAAAGAAGTTTTTATGTAGAACGGGTTTTCACAAAACTCGTGTTTTGGAAAAGCACTCTAATATGACATCACAGATTTAGCCATAACGTCTAGGCCGGGTTTAGGGTGTTACATTTAGTGGTATCAGAGTCAAGTTGCAAAACTCAACTGTGGATTTGGGTTTTTCAAAAACGTGGAAATTTCAACAATGTTGTTTTCAAAATGGTTTAAAGGGATTATTTGGGTTTATGCTTACTAAAGATGTGGTACACCAAGTCTCCGCGCCGATCCTGTAAGTCTTCTGATTTTTATTTCTAAAAGAATAATATCGAAATGTTATTACTAAGACTACTTAGGTAGTAAAACTGTGCTAAAACTCTTTAGAGTAAACTAGGAACCGTAGTAAGACAGCGAACTGCGAAAACAAACACTGACATAATATTGTTCATAAGACGTATGTAATAAATACTGAAACAATAAACTAATTGGGATAAGACTTTTAATACAGATAAAAGCATGATTGGGTAATGAGCACTAGGGGTACTAGTGGTAGAGGCCACGGTAGAAGTCGTGGGGGTGCTCGGGTTGGGTCTTCGTCTTCTAGACACCAGCCTAATGAGGAAGTTAGAAAGGCACCAGCTTCACCTATGGCTGAGACAGCGTCTCAAAATTGAGCAGTTGGGGATGGCGCACTGTCCCAAGCAATGTTGAGGATTTTGGAAAGGGTGGTTGGGCCTGGTACTAGTAATGTAGGGCGAGGGTCGATTACGGAATGACTCAGGTCTAATGGGGCAGAGATATTTAGAGGTATTGCTGGAGTAGCCGCTAACGTGGTTGAATACAGGATAAAGGCCACAGAAAGGATCATGGGTGATCTAGACTGCACCCTTTATCAGAAGCTAAAAGGTGTAGTATCTCTATTAAGGGACAAGGCCTATCAGTTGTGGCTTACCCTTAAAGAGGGATCTCAAGTTGATCATTTGACCTGGGAGTTTTTCAAGACTACCTTCCAGCCTAAATATGAGGGTGCCAGCTATGCAGATCCCATAGTCGAGAATTTCTAAACTTAACTCAGGGAGACAGGACAATGGCTGAATATGAGGTTTAATTTTTATGATTAAGCCGCTATGCATGTGGGATAGTGGCAACAGAATACGAGTGGTGTGTTCGATTTGAGGATGGCCTCAGATATGGTTTAAGGGTTCTGATAGCTCCTCAGAGGGAGCGAAATTTCACGACACTAGCTGCCAAGGAAAAAATCATCGAGGATGTGAAGCACGCTGAGCGTTAGAACAAAGAGAAAGGCAGAGGTAAGAGGGATGATGAGCCCTCAAATTCTTTTTAGAGGTATAAGAAAAAGCCCAGAGCTGATGGGCTAGCCAGACTAGGGACCCCTACTGCTGTTGCTAATTTTGGATCATAGTTTTGTGCTGATTGTGGAAAACGCCATCAGGGCGAGTGTTGGAAAAAGATGGGTACATGTCTGAGATGCAGATCTTTGGAGCACCGTGTCAAGGATTGTCCTTGGAGGCTCGAGCAGGTGCAAGCTATTGGTTTTGGTAATGTTCAGTGGGGTGGACAGTAGCCACCTAAAGGCCGGGGTCAGGCCAGGGGAGGAAATGGTATGGGCCATGGTCGTGGAGCACCGAGCAGAGGTGCTGGTCATACGTAGCATGCTCTGTGTCTAAGATATTGGGTATTATGGTTGAAAACACTATGAGTGAGGTTACTGTTCTAAGTCTGCTGGGGCAATCCATTCGGATAAATAAGATGTTTAAAGATGTTCTCTTGGAGATATAAGGAGTTGTTTTTTTGGGAGATCTTATGGAGTTTCCTTTCGGAGAATTTGACCTAATACTGGGCATGGATTGGTTAGTTAAACATCAGGTAAGCTAGGATTGTGCCACTAAACAAGTTGCACTGAGAACTGAGGTAGATGGAGAGGTAATGGTAATTGGGAAACGACAAAACTATTTGAGTAAGGTAATCTCTGCACTAAAGGCTAAGAAATTGGTTCGCAAGGGTTGTGAAGCGTACTTGGCCTCTGTCAGTGTTTCAGGTGTTGGGGACTCTTCAATAAGGGATATCAAGATTGTTAAGGATTTTCCTGACGTCTTTCCAGAGGAGTTACCGGGGCTACCTCCAGAGCATGAAGTAGAGTTTATGATTGAGCTCCTTCCTGGTACAGCTCTAGTAGCCATCGCCCTTTACAGAATGGCATCGAAGGAGCTGGTGGAGCTTAAGGACCAGGTTCAAGAGTTACTGGACCATGGGTTTATCCGACCTAGTGTGTCTCCGTGGGGAGCTCTAGCCTTTTTTGTGAAAAAGAAGGACGGATCCATGCGTATGTGCATCGACTACAGACAACTAATAAGCTGACCATTAAGACTAAATATCCTTTGCCGAGGACTAATGATTTGTTCAACCAACTGCAAGGAGCATCTATTTTCTCTAAAATAGATCTTCGGTCGTGGTATAACCAATTCAGAGTTAAAGACGCTGATGTGCACAAGACAACATTTAAGACTCATTATGGTCATTATGAGTTCCTGGTAATTCCTTTTGGACTGACAAATGCACTGGCAGCTTTTATGGATATGATGAACAGAGTGTTTCAACCCTATCTGGATCTGTTTGTGGTAGTATTTATCGATGATATACTGGTGTAGTTGAGGACAGAGAATGAACATGATAAACTTCTATGAGTGGTTCTGGAAATCTTGAGGGAGAAACAAATGTACCCAAGTTCAGCAAGTGTGAATTTTGGTTACGTGAGGTAATGTTTCTTGGTCATGTGGTATCTGCAGAGGGAATTAGGGTTGATCTTCAAAAAATTGAGGCTGTTATAGATTGGAAGCAGCCTAAGACTATGTAGAGAATTCGCAGTTTTCTGGGTCTAGCTGGCTATTATTGAAGATTTGTAGAGGTGTTTTCACTGATTTCCATGCCTTTAACTAAGCTTCTACATAAGGGCATACCTTTTAACTCGACTGATGCGCAGCAAGAGAGCTTTGAGAGGCTCAAGAAAGTTCTGACTGAGGCCCTTATCTTGATTCAGATGGAGTCTGGGAAGGAATGTACTATTTACAGCGATGCATCACACGTTGGTTTGGGTTATGTGTTGATGCAAGAGGGTAAAGTGGTAGCTTATGCGTCTCGTCAGCTTAAGACGCATGAGGAGAATTACCTGACTCATGAGTTGGAGTTGCTACGGTGAGAAGTGTATCATTTACACAGATCATAAGAGCCTCAAGTATCTCCTCACTCAGATCAAGTTAAGTCTTAGGCAACGTAGGTGGATTGAGCTGCTTAAGAACTATGATTGTTTGATTGAATACCACCCAGGTAAGGCTAATGTGGTGGCTGACGTGCTGATTCACTGGGCTATAACTTATCTGAGAGCAATGCTTTCTCGTCTTAGCTTATTTGATGATGGTAGTTTGTTGGTTGAGCTCTAAGTTAAACCAGTGTGGATCGAGCAGATTAAGAGTAAACAGCTAGAAGATGAGTCATTGGGTCATCAGTTCCTTCAGATTTAGAATGGTAATACTATGGATTGTAGGCTGAATAATGAAGAGGTACCCTATTTCCGAGGCAGAATTTGTGTACCTAAGGATATTGATTTAAGAGAAACTTTGATGTGAGAGGTGCATAGTAGCCCATATGCTATGTACCCAGGTGGAAATAAGATGTACAAAGATCTTCGTGAGTTATACTGGTGGCTAGGACTTAAGCGAGAGATGACCAACTTTGTATGGAAATGTCTGACTTGCCAGCAGGTTAAGGCAGAAAATCAGTTGCCTTCTGGCTTGCTTAAGCAGGTTAAGATTCCACTGCGGAAGTGGGAAAGAGTAACTATGGAGTTTGTGAGTGGGCTACCCCTAATGCCTTCTAAGAAAGATTCAGTATGGGTCATCATGGATCGGTTTCCCAAAACTGTTCATTTCATACCGGTTCGCACAGATTATTCATTGAAAAAATTTTCTAAGCTATATGTATCCGAGATAGTGAGACTGCATGGTGTACCAGTTTCTATAATATCAGACAGAGATCCTCGCTTCACGTCTTGGTTCTGGATAAAGTTACATGAAGCTCTGGGTACACGGTTGGACTTCAGTACTGCATTCCATCCTCAAACAGATGGTCAATTGGAGAGGGTGATTCAAATACTAGAGGACATGTTAAGGAGTTGTGTAATTGACATCCGAGGTAGTTGGGAGGATTACTTGCCGTTAGTAGAGTTTGCTTTCAATAATAGCTACCAGTCTAGAATATAGATGGCACCTTACGAAGCATTATATGGTCGTACGTGTCGCACTCCTTCATTTTGGACTGAGCTGAGTGAGTGGTGTGTTCTAGGCCCTGAGCTAGTATCTGATATCGAAGATAAGGTTAGATTAATTCGAGATAGACTGAAGGCAGCATCAGACAGACAGAAGTCTTATGCGGATCTGAAGCCTAAGAAAATTGAGTATTCTGTGGGAGATTTTGTCTTTATGTAGGTCTCGCCATGGAAGAAGATACTCAGATTTGGGCGTAAGGGCAACTTGAGCCCAAGGTTTATTGGGCCTTAGCGCATTTTGAGATGAGTAGGACCAGTTGCCTACCAGTTAGAGCTACCTCCGGAATTAGAGTGGATTCATAATGGGTTTCACGTCTCAATGCTAAGACGGTACCATTCTGATTCTACGTATGTAGTATCGGTTGAGGAGATTGAAGTTAGACCAGACCTGACTTTCAAGGAAGAACCAGTCCAGATTTTAGATCGAGTGGTGAAAGTCTAGAGAAGGAAGTCAATCCCATTAGTAAAATTTCTTTGGCAGAATCCCAGTTCTGAGGAGGCTACGTGGGAACCTGAGGAGGCGATGCGACAACAACACGCTCACCTATTCTGACCAGGTAAATTTTGAAGCCGAAATTTTCTTTAAGGAGGGTAGAACTGTAACGCCCCAAATCCCGAAAACAATGTTTAAATGATTTTTGTGTGTTTGTGACATGGATGTATGTCTGACTTAGTGATCTAATGATCTGGGAGTGTCTGAGTAGTTGCTAGTTCAAGTCCTAGCTTGAGTAAAATTTTGGTCTTATTTGAATAAACCCTTGTCTGCTGCTAGAAAACTTTTAAATTATTGTGAGTAGGGCATGACAGAGTGAGCATGCTAGCCTAGTGGTAAGTGGCGTGCAGAGTGTGCATGGAGTCTGAGGTTTGAATCCCTGCTTGTCCAAAGGGAGATTATTTTTATTATTTGCTTTGGGGAGGTAGTAGTGGTTGACCAAAACACTGATAAGGGAAGGGGAGTTTGAATCGGTCATGGAGGGTTTGTAGGAGGAAGTTGTGGAGAGATATGAGGAGAGTTTTTAGGAACAAATCAGGGGATTTGAAATTGTTGGAGTTGGTCCCGAATGTTGACTCTAGGCACTCATGAATTCGACCTAGGGGTCATACTCCTGATTTTTGGTTAGTTTAGTACTCTCGTTCTCCCTTTTTGCGTTTTGGAGTCTTTTTTTTGTCACTTTTGCTGAGTAGCAGGTTTTTGCTAGAGGTCTTAGGGGTACTTCTCGTTTTAACCATTCAGGCACTTGCCTATTCCGTTTTGGCCCTTCACAACAGTGCTTATTAATCAACTGTCTTCTTTTCATCTCCTTCTCAACTTTTGGGTTTTTGTTCATGATTTATTGACCGATTATTTTCTTCTTTCCTTCGACCTTATTTGCTTTTGCACTGTGGTGGCTGAACCTAAGATCTTTTTTTCTTAAAGTCGAACAACCTGTTCCCACTTTCTCCCTTTCTTCTCTTGGCCGAATAATCTTGGTCGATTATTCCTTTACAATTTGGGTGACTTCTAGGCTGGGGTCTCGGCTAAGTATTGGTAAGTCATCTTCTCAGGGAGTGTCGAATTCTTCTTCTGTGGGTCGAATGTGCCCTTCTTACTTATTCTTTTCTTCACCTTAGTGATTGACTTATAACACTATGTTTTCCGGAATGTTGTTAGGGGATCGATTTCATTAAGCAAGGTGTGGGGCTATTATTTTCCCTTTACAAGTGATAATCCCTTTATTGGTAGGTGTTTAAGTTTTAGTTGTGATTGTGTGGGATTGTAAATTCTTATAAGTCGATTAACTATTCTTGTGAAGGTAAAAGCATTGGAAGGAGTATGTAGAGTTAGGGCAAGGGAAGGTTGCGATTATTGATTGGTAAGTAGATGTTTTGGTTATAGCGGTCTCAATATTATGGTATTAGATTAACAAGGGTTTGAGACTAATGAGAGGTTGTGGTTTACCATAGGTTCTTGATTTCGGAGGCATTTCAGCTACAACTCCATAACAGGTGTGTGAACACTATCATTAGATGTGTGATAGTAAAAGAAGAAAAGCCGAAAAGTGGGCTGTCGACAACACACAGGCGTTTGGCCGCCCATGTGGCAGGCCTAGTAGCAAAACGAGGTCGTGATGGCGACGAAATGGCCATGAGCGATTTCATGGGCCGAAACGTTATTGGGCCGAACTGGGCCATTTGGGCCCAATGGGCTTGTGGGAGCTACATGGACAAATTGCACAAAATGTGGTAAATTGTGGGCCAAGTTGTGTGAACTACACAGCTGAGGCCATGTTTGGGTTATGTGGGCCATACGAGAGTGTGGGCCCAAATGGGCTCGCAATATGGGCTATAGGCCCATTAGCACTGATTGACTGATAAGGTTGCACGGGTCACTCAAGATGACTGTGGACCTACTATTGGGTCGGTCAGTACACTTAGACCCCATACTATTGAAAAGACCATTATACCCTTACGAGGTAAATTGACTGTAATACCCCTGTATTATGTATGACTGATTTTAAGCATGACATTTTTGCATACACATATGATATTATGTTGCATTGCTTGGGGCGGGATAGCTGATTTTGGAGGAAGTGCATTGAAATACTATAAACCTATTACTGGTAGCCCAGTAGCAAATACTGTTTTAGTACTGAAATCGGTACGATTTGGTGTGTAGGGTTGGGTGGGTCGATTTAATCCCCACATGGTGTGTAAGGCTAGTACAGAGATGGTGCGTAGCAGATGGATTGGGTAGGATTCTTTGCTTGCATACTATACTAAAACGAGCTAAGGCCCAGACTGTTACTATTACTGAAAAGGGGGCTAAAGCCACTAACTAAAACTAAAAGGCTTAGGCATAGACTCTATTTACACTGGTTGTTGCGGTTATGGGATTTCACACATTGAGTTTTTGTAAACTCACCTATCTATTAACTGTGTAGGAAATCCTCAGGCTTAGATGGATCGAGGCGATGGAAGACTTAGAGGTGGCCACTCGACGTAGTTCTTTTAATATTATATTTAAGATTTTATTTTTGGGTTTTCATTATGTAATAAGGCCTTTTTAATTTTTATTTTGATTTGGGGATTTTATTTGCATTTACTTTACCTGTTAGTACTAAGACTCGGATTTTGAAGTAGTACAAATAAATGTTTTTCTGAACACATCACGCTTACGTAACACATTTTGAAAGCTTCCGCAACAAACACCGTTTTTAAGTTTAAAAACAAACTCATATAATTAATAATTTTTCTAAACCGACTTGAAGTTTTTTACAATGAACTAGACACTTTAAACATTTCTTGAGAACCAAAAGAAGTTTTTTTTATGTAGAATGGGTTTTCACAGAACTTGTGTTTTGGAAAAACACTCTAATGTGACATCACAGATTCGGCCGTAACATTTAGGCTGGGTTTGGGGTGTTACAATAATAATTATAAGCATTCAGTACATACCTGTACCATCTCAAAATAATTTCATACACATTCTTATCCTTGTCATACCCAATGAACGACTCAGAAAAATAATATCAGACACACAGGAAAACCTTGCACACAAGGTGCCACAGTTCATACAATTATGCATTACATTTTATAACTCGAAATATTAATGACATTAATACTCGCAACTTACTCTATTATTAAGCCTAAAAAAATCATATCATTCATAGCACGGCATAATTTAAAACATGATCCAACATATGTTAAACAAACTATATATATAAAACATATAACAAACCAACTGTAACACCCCAAACCTGGCCCAAACATTATGGCCAGATCTGACGTGTCCCATGGACTTACGACTTAGTATGCATTCGCTGGTTTAAGTGATTGGGGTGGTCTTGTAAAAACAACTGTTGAACGAAAAGTCGGTTTATCAATCTTTAGGCTATCAATTTGTTGTGCTTGTTGAGTCTTGAAAACGTTCATTAATTTTGAAACCCGCGTAGCCTAACACTAGCAGTTTCGTCATAGTATAAATATAATCAGAAAATAAAACCATAGCGGAAAAAAGAAATTTAAATAGCGGCCTTATTACAACTTAAAACCCAAAATTAAATCAGAATATAAAAATAATAAAAATAAACTAACTTAGAAAAACCAACTTTGCAGATGATGTGGCCACTCCGAATCCCTCACAGCTCCAAGCCCACTATGGTTGGGGATTTCCTACAGAGATGAAAATAAAGGATGAGTTTGGTAAACTCAGTGTGTAACATAATCCAACCATAGCCCAAAACAGATCAAACCTCAGAGTCAGACTTATCTGGGCCTTGGCCCAGTACAGAAATCAGAATGAAACCCATAGGCCCATAGGCCCATAGCAGATACAGAACAAGTATATCATGAATGCAGAAATCCCAACCCAGAGCCATCCATAACACCCCCGTACCAGCCTTACACCATGTGAGGAGACTAATCGACCCACCCAACCGCTACACACCACAGAAATTGCAGCGAGGCTGCCAGATATTGTGACGAAGTCACTAGATATAGATATTGTGGCTAGCCGACCAGAACAGATATATATATATGTGTGGAGAAGCCACCAAATTGCAGCGAGGCTGCCAGATATTGTGACGAAGTCACCAGAATAGATATATGTGGCGAAGCCACCAGATTGCAGCGAGGCTGCCAGAACGCTTCATCCATCAATATAGACCCATGTCCCATGCAACAGAAATAATATGTCATGGCATACGTATATAGAAACAGAACATCATGCTTTTCAGAAAAAAAATAACCCTAGGGGTAAAATCATAATTTTACGTGCATAAGGGTACTTCAGAAATTATTACCTATTGCTAGGGTTTCATGCTCATTCTAACGTTTACCAAGTAATCAGAAGTACTTACCTCGTCTTTTTACCAAAGTGGGCCCGTTGGCCTATTGGCCCGTTTTCAGCCCATTAAGCCCAAAAATACCGCTGTGCACGAAAATGCACACTTTGCACTCCAATCATCCAAATGCACCATATTCATTAACAACTATCTCACGAGCGCTCGCACGCTCGCGAGTTCACAAAATACCAACGTTTTGGTATTTCGGCTTTTACCAATTCAATCTAAGGGAGGGTGTCGTTTACGCACCTGGTTGATGACGATTGATGACGATATCTCCCATGCAATAATCCTACAATCGATCACTAACACATTAAACTTACGAATTAATGATAACTAACATAAATCGACGTCAACTAACTCAATCATCACACAAGTTAGTCATTTATGCAAGAGGGGCAAAATAGTCATTTTACCCTCCAGGGGTAAATCGGTAGTTCTACCCTACAGGGGTATTTTAGTAATTCTACAACTTATCCACTTGGGCCTACGGACCCATTGGGACCACATGGTCCATTTCAGCCCATCGCGGCCCGAAATAGCCGTCCTACAGCTAGAGTAATGAGAAATACACACTTGTTAGGAGACTGCAGTTAATCCGCGCTCCAAACACTCTTAGCGACGCCCAACCCAAACGAGCACGTCATAAAGCGAAAGGGATCAACCAAGAAGGGTATGCCTACTCTCCTTATGGTTTGCTCTATTTAAAGCCAGCTCTCCATCTACTCTTATGTTAGCTTCCCGATGTGGGATCCCTCCATCACCAGAGTTTAAAAGCAACCCCAACTCTTCCCGTCCTAACATAGCAAAATAATCAACCTTTGCGTGCCAAGGGATTTGAGCCAAAGTCCTCTCACATGCCAACTCACGCCACCACCACTAGGCCATCAACTCATTTGTGTCATAAATCCAAGACATTAAACTTTAAAGCGCACTTACTTGCTTCCAGATTTATTGAAAAGAAAAACCAAAATATATTGGAAGAGCCAAGACTTGAACCTTAGACCCTTTGATTCCTCTATGGCGTCACTTCCTTGTCCCCTAAGTGGCGCCACCTTGCCACTACACCACATTCATTTTTGTGTCATCTTTTACCGTTTTCTCTTAAAAGCCCAAATACCAATTGCATCCCCTGTTCATAAAATTAAAATTCCGAAGACTACCACGGATTTAACTTAAGTTTGGGCCTTCCAAAGGCCCACTAACCTACTAAAATATATATTTTAACCAACCAGAACACACACAAATTTTAAAAATCACAAAAACACAGAAAACCCAAAAATTGGGGAGTTACAACTCTACCCTCCTTAAAGAAATTTCGTTCTCCAAATTTTACCTGAATCAAACAGATGAGGATATTGTTGACGCATCGCCACTTCTGGCTCCCAAGTAGCTTCCTCTCTACCATAATTACGCCACATCACCTTTACTAGCAGAACTGATTTCCTCATCAAAATCTTAACATCTCGATCCAAAATCTGCATAGGCTCTTCCTCAAAAGTCAAGTCTGTTTGGACCTTGATCTCTGCAACTGGCACAACATGAGTAGGGTCAGAATGATACCGCCTTAACATGGAGACGTGAAAGACATCATGAATCCTATTCAACTCTGGAGGTAGCTCCAACTGATAAGCCACTGGAGCCACTCACTTAAGAATCCGATAAGGCCCAATGAACCGCGGACTTAACTTACCTTTCCTCCCAAACCTTAATATTTTCTTCCAAGGCGAAACCTTCAAGAAAACCATATCACCCACAGAGTAATCAATTTCCTTGCACTTCAAATCTGTATATGACTTCTATCTACCAGATGCTTCCTTCAATCGGTCTCTAATCAACTTGACCTTATTCTCAGTATCTGCCACCAACTCAGGTCCAAGAACCTGTCGTTCACCCAACTCGGTCCAACAACTAGGACCCTAAGTTATATTACTCTTGCTCTCTTAACATCCTGTTCATACCACCTGAAAGTCCTGAATCTCTCCTAAAACAGTTTCGATCTTTCTCACGATTCTGTCTTTCTGTATGTTTCACTTCCTCAGCTATCTTAGCTTTCTCCACTAAAGTAGCGAAGTTACGCTCCCTCTGCAGAGCAATCAGCACCCTAAGTTCATCTCTCAGACCATCCTCGAACCGTACACTACGCTCATACTCTGTAGCGACAATCCTAGAAGCATACCGGCTAAGTCTCAGAAACTCAGACTCATACTCAGCCACTGACTTACTCCTTTGGACCAGGTTCAGAAATTCTTTTCAAAAAGCGTCCACGTAACTAGCCCCAACATACTTTCCTTTGAAGGCTGTCTTAAATAGCTCCCAAGTCACACTCTCAGCAGGAGTTCCATCTCTCACTGTGAGCCACCACTGATAAGCCTCATCCCTGAGTAATGATATGACTCCCTTCAGATTTTGCTCCACAGAGCAGTCTAGATCATCCATAATCCGCTTTGTGGCTTCGAACCACTACTCAGCCACATTTGGAGCTACACCAGATACGCCCCTAAATATCTCTGCTCTATTGGCCCGGAGCCGTTCAGAAATAGATCCCTGAATTTCGTTTCCCGTACTGGCCCCAGCAGCCCTTTCCAAAACTCGGAGCATTGCCTGGGATAGAGCATCGTCCCCGGCACCTCGATCATGAGACTCTACCTCTATTGCCGGTGGTACCGGTGTATCTACTGCGGGCACAAGTCCTGAAGAGGAAGATTCGGCCTGAGCATTACCTCAGCCACGTCCACGGCCTCTTCCACGAGCTGCTCGTGTACTCATTTCGTATTATCTGATTAAGAATTTTATGAATCAGTTTAATATTTCAGTGTTTATTACAGATGTCTTATGAATAACAGTAATTCAGAGTTTGAGTTTGCTTCCTTTTGTGGTAGCCTAGCTACAGTCTCAGTCTACTTATCAAAGTTTCTATAGTTCCAGTGTTACGCTAACTAAAGTACTATGATAAGGTTTTGTACAAGCATATAACAAATATTTCAGAAACAATCAGAAAGGCTCAAAAAACTTATAGACTTGGGCCGGAGATTCGATGTGCCACCTTCTAAAAAAAAACCTAATTTTAGAAAGCTGATTTTAATCTTTAAAATCATCTATTTGTAAAGAGAAAATATTGGAAACATTCTCGAAAACAATTTATAATCAAGTTCCAAAAAAAATGTTTTTCGAAAACCTTTATTCAGTGTTTCTTTACAAACTCCCATTTTTAGACCCGTTCCACAGCCGAGTTGCTACAACTTGGCTCTGATACAACTAAATGTAACACCCCAAACCCGGCCCAGACGTTATGGCCAGATCTAACGTGTCCCATGGACTTACAACTTAGTATGCATTCACTGGTTTAAGTGATTGGGGTGGTCTTTGTAAAAACAGCGGTTGAATGAAAAGTCGGTT
The DNA here is from genome assembly GCF_007990345.1 of Gossypium hirsutum. Classification (NCBI taxonomy): domain Eukaryota; kingdom Viridiplantae; phylum Streptophyta; class Magnoliopsida; order Malvales; family Malvaceae; genus Gossypium; species Gossypium hirsutum. Next base: position 91,900,737 of record NC_053424.1, read on the forward strand.
TATCAATCTTTAGGCTATCCATTTGTTGTGCTTGTTGAGTCTTGAAAACGTTCATTAATTTTGAAACCCGCGCAGCCTAACACTAGCAGTTTCGTCATAGTATAAATATAATCAGAAAATAAAACCATAGCGGAAAAAAGAAATTTAAATAGCGGCTTTATTACAACTTAAAACCCAAAATTAAATCAGAATATAAAAATATTAAAAATAAACTAACTTAGAAAAACCAACTTTGTAGATAATGTGGCCATTCTGAATCCCTCACAGCTCCAAACCCACTATGGTTGGGGATTTCCTGCAGAGATGAAAATAAAGGGTGAGTTTGGTAAACTCAGTGTGTAACATAACCCAACCATAGCCCAAAACAGATCAAACCTCAGAGTCAGACTTATCTTGGTATTGGCCCAGTACAAAAATCAGAATGAAACCCATAGGCCCATAGCAGATACAGAACAAATATATCATGAATGCAGAAAACCCAACCCAGAGCCATCCATAACACCTCCGTACCAGCCTTACACCATGTGGGGAGACCGCTCAACCCACCCAATCGCTACACACCACAGAAATTGTAGCGAGGCTGCCACATATATTGTGACGAAGTCACCAGATACAGATATTGTGGCTAGGCCACCAGTACAGATATATATATGTGTGATAAAGCCACCAGATTGCAGGGAGACTGCCAGATATTGTGACGAAGTCACCAGAACAGATATATGTGGCCACCATATTGCAGCGAGACTGCCAGAACGCTTCCTTCATCAATATAAACCCATGTCCCATTCAACAGAAATAATATGTCATGGCATACGTATACAGAAATAGAACATCATGCTTTTCAGAAAAAAATAACCTTAAGGGTAAAATTGTAATTTTGCATGCATAAGGGTATTTCAATAATTATTACCTACTGTTAAGGTTTCATGCTCATTCTAACGTTTACCAAGTAATCAAAAGTACTTACCTCGTCTTTTTACCAAAGTGGGCCCGTTGGCCCATTGGCCCGTTTTCGGCCCATTAAGCCCAAAAATATTGTTGTGCACGAAAATGCACACTCTACACTCTAATCATCCAAATGCACCATAACCATTAACAATTGTCTCACGAGCGCTCGCACGCTCGCGAGTTAACAAAATACCAACGTTTCAGTATTTCAGCTTTTACCGATTCGGACTAAGGAAGGGTGTCGTTTACACACCTGGTTGATGACGATTGATGACGATATCTCCCACGCGATAATCCTACAATCGATCGCTAACACATTAAACTTACGAATTAACGATAACTAACATAAATCCACGTCAACTAACCCAATCATCACACAAGTTAGTCATTTACGCACGAGGGGCAAAATAGTCATTTTACCCTCTAGGGGTAAATCGGTAGTCCTACCCTACAGGGGTATTTTAGTAATTCTACAACTTATCCACTTAGGCCTACGGACCCATTGGGACCACATGGCCCATTTTAGCCCATCGCGGCCCGAAATAGCCGTCCTACTGCTAGAGTAATGAGAAATACACACCTGTTAGGAGACTGCAGTTAATCCGCGCTCCAAGCATTCTTAGCGACGCCCAACCCAAACGAGCACGTCACAAAGCGAAAGGGATCAGCCAAGAAGGGTATGCCTACTCTCCTCATTGTTTGCTCTATTTAAAGCCAGCTCTCCATCTACTCTTATGTTAGCTTCCCGATGTGGGACCCCTCCATCACCAGAGATTAAAACCAACACCAACTCTTGCCGTCCCAACATAGCAAAATAATCAACCTTTGCGTGCCAAGGGATTCGAACCAAAGTCCTTTCACATGCCAACTCACGCCACCACCACTAGGCCATCAACTCATTTGTGTCATAAATCCAACACATTAAACTTTAAAGCGCACCTACTTGCTTCCGGATTTATTGAAAAGAAAAACAAAATATATTGCAAGAGCCAAGACTTGAACCTTGGACCCCTTGCTTCCTTTATGGTGTCACTTCCTTGTCTCCTAAGTGGTGCCACCTTGCCACTACACCACACTCCTTTTTGTGTCATCATTTACCCCTTTACTCTTAAAAGCCCAAACGCCAATTGCATCACCTGTTCATAAAATTAAAATTCCGAAGACTACCACTGATTTAACTTAAGTTTGGGCCTTCCAAAGGCCTACTAACCTACTAAAATATATATTTTAACCAACCAGAACACACACAAATTTTAAAAATCACAGAAACACAGAAAACCCAAAAATTGGGGCGTTACACCAACAACTTTATTAATTTAATATCAGACCACTATATTTTTATTAAAAAAAAGCTTGCATATATGCAAATTACATGCCAAACAAAACAAGTTTCAGTTCTTCATTTGTGTGCCATGATTACATTAGTTAACATGAATTTACATATATCATACATTAATAAAAGTTAATACATCCATTCAAATATATATAAATAAAGGCATTTAATCACATTCGAAATAAAGCTTCCTGGCAAATCATATTTACGGTTTACTAAACATCCAGCATATAGCAGATGCAACATGTTTCACCAACTCAAGCATATTTCACCATTTCAAATTAAACCATTTTCAGACACATTAACAACTCAATACCAAAACATGAGAAATTCACTATACTTTCAATATGACATTTAAGAACGAATAACAACATCTGCATAAGCTATTAATAAAACCAATCGAAACATAGTACATAATTTAATATGCAATCACATATACATATTTAGTACATTATAACTTAGTCAAAAATGCTACTAATGCAAATATACATGGTGCACATCTTACCCTAAAAATAAAGGCCATACTTATCATTTGATACATACCAAAACAGTTGACCAAAACAATGATGGGACACATTCATTATGTACCATATAACAACCGAACCTTACAAGCTATTATACAATCATCCATCACTCTAATTATATCATATTTCATAATTCCATCATGAACTAACTACTATACCAAATACATATTATACCTATTTTTATTTGTAGCCGAATCTTATTACTAAAAACCACATACACATCCAACATTTCCATTACCAAATTACCAAAACCAAACTCATAAAATATTATAACTAGGCACACATAAGACCAAGTCTAAACATATTTAGCAAGCCATTTTCGCATGGCTTTAAATACATAACCAAAATTCAACATTTCAAAAGTATGTTCCAGCCTATACATGCCATAATTCGAGTTTAACTTATAAAGGTACCAAAACAGTAGATAGTATGATGAAATTTGCTGACGATCCCCGAGCTTGTAACTTGATCCAAAATCTATAAAATAGAGTAAACAAGAACACACAGAGTAAGCTAACATAGATTAGTAAGTCATAAGCAAATAAACAATCCAATCATATATTCAACTCATTTTAACTAACCAAGTTATATTAACATTATCACACTTGAACTCAAACTTACAAATGAGATAATTAAGACATTTTTATAGACAATTTTCCCACTTGGTCGAATACTCACATAGTCATTTTAACATATTAATAATCAACTTCCAAAACCAAATAGTTATAATAAAACCATACACATATATACTTATATGCGTAAGCTCGAAAATCATAATACAACATCGCATATATATTACCTATAAGGCTGAATATACATGATCACACATATGCGCATAGTTAAGAATCATTTTATTGATACTCAAGTTATTTAGTCAAAAGGCCGAATACATATACCAATCTCACATATATTCATCATTAGCATTACACATGACTTGTAACAAAAATCAAGTTCTATACTTACCTTATTACTAGTAGCCCACAAGGTAGTTCATACTTGGCCATTCAGCTCATTTTACACATCCGTACACGATTTACCTTTTCCCGATGAACCATTGGGAATTGGATAGGACACTCGGATAATCACACATATCATACAATGCCAACATCCCAAACATGGTTTTACATGTAGTCACATATCGATGCCATGGTCTTACTCGTACATCACATATCAGAACCCTATTTCATGACATATGTATCCTAGCTATTCCTAAGGTTTATACGGGACTTTCGGATGTCGTAACTCGATCGAAACGAAGTCGTAAACATAGATGCCAAGTTATCAACATTCGGCTATTGCATATATAAATTCATATATTTCATTCCAGTATAAATACTTTGCATTTAATTAAAATTAAGTACATCTATTTGCTTATAAACTTACCTCGGACAATGTAAAACGGAACGAGACAGCTAGTCGACAACTTTCGTTTTCCTCTGATCCAAATCTGATTTCTTTGGTTCTTGATCTAAACATATTCAAATTAAGCTCATTCAAACATATTTTCATTCAATTTAGTCCAAAAACACATAAATGGGCAAATTAGCATTTTACCCCTGACATTTACACTTTTTATAGTTTAGTCCCTATTGCACAAAACACAAAATATGCAAAATTTCCCAAGCCTATTTTAGGTTGAATCTTACCCATATTCACACAAGTCCATATATTTCATTTATTTCACATTTTAGCCCCTCAAATTATTATTTTTGCAATTTAGTTCTAATTACTCAAAATCATCAAAAACTCCAATACAAAACATGTTAATCTAAAACATATCTTTCCTATTTCATTATCAAACAACAAAAATCACAAGCTGTCAGCAATGGCATAGCCTAAAATATTCACCAAAATCAAAGATTCAAGCATGGGTTTACTAGTACTCGAAGCAACGATTTCAAAAATGTATAAATTATAAAAAACCGAGCTAAACATATACCTTGATTGAGCTTGCAAGTAGCTGAACCCTAAGTTTCTTTTCTCTTTTCTTTTGTTTAAGTTTTGGCCAAGAAAATAAGAATATAAAACCATATTATGAATTTTATGTTTTATTATACATATATTAGTTCATATTTTACCATTATAACCTTAATAATTTAATTAAGAAACCATATATAACATGCCCATTACCGTCCATCTAAAAACATAATGGTATAATTGCATTATAAATGCCTCGACTAACAAAGACAACAACAATTAAGCACTTTCACATTTAACTACCAAATTTTTATTTTACGCAATTAAGTCCTTTTATTTAATTGGGCACTCAAACGATAAAATTAAATTACAAAAATTTCACACATACTAATTCACACATAATAAACACAGAAAATAATTTTCAAATATTTTTTTGACTCGGATTCTTGCTCTCGAAACCACCGTTCTGACTAGGGTCTAAATCGGCATGTTTCAACCAGCACCTGGAATCACATAACGTAAAACCCTAGTGACATGTCACTTGTATCCTAATCTATTCCTAAGGTTTGATTGGGATTTCTCGCTTGCCAAATCATCGTCAAATGTGTTCGTAAGGTCAATTACACATTTCATGCATAAATTAAAGCATTTAAAACACATTTAAAGTAAAGCTTATTTAACATACGAACATACCTCAGTTACAAAAACGACCAAAAGAGATCTATTTGTCAACTACCACGGTTTTCCCTCGATCTAGACCAGAACTTCGTATTTCTTGATCTATAATGTCAAATTTAACTTATTTAATCACATTATTCAATGCAGCCCAAATACGCATTATGAAAAAAATTCACATTTTTGCCCCTAACTTTTCAACATTTTACAATTTAGTCTCTAGGCTCGTAAAATGAATTTCTTTCAATTTCTTTAACACCCAAGCCTAGCTGAATGTTGTTTGTACTCATAACAGCCTACATTTTTCATTTATTCACACTTTTCTACACATTTTATAGACTTTTACAAATAAGTCCCTATTTAACGTTTTCTATCGAAAATCACTTTACAAACGTTGTTTAACTAACAACGAACATGCATTTTCTACCATCAAACATCAAAATACATGTACATCCAACATGGGTGAAATTTTAGACTTTGATTTTCTTTCAAGTTAGTCCTTGAAATAGCTAAATCAAGTTACAAAGATCTCAAAAATATAAAAATCAACAAAAACAAGACAAGAATGGACTTACAATCAAGTTTGAAAGCTTGGCCAAACCCTAGCTATGTCTCCTCTTCTAAATTTTGGCTATGGGGGTCAAATTGAAGAAGATGACATCTTTTAATTTATTTAATTTGTCTTCATTTACTGATTACCAAAATGCCCTTCACTTAAACTTTGAAATTTTTCTTAACCATGTCCATTTTTTTCCATACTAAGATATAATGGTCTAATTACCATTTAAGGACCTCTAATTTAGAATTTCATAACAATTTACTACCTTTAGCTATAGAACTCAAATTTTGCACCTATTGCAGTTTAGTCCTTCTAGTCAAATTGGACACTCAATTGATAAAATTTCTTAACGAAATTCTCACACAATTATTCTATCATGCTGTAGACCTTAAAGAAATAATAAAATAAACATTTCCACTTCAGATTTGTGGTCCCAAAACCACTATTCTGATTTGACCCAAAAATGGCCTGTTACATTTTCGATCTGATTTCCTTCGCAACATTGATTTCATGCCCCAACAGAATTGTCTCAGCCTCTATGAAGTCCACCCAATCAAAGAACGAATAGTAGAAAAATACTCTTAAACATTTCATAGAGTGCTTTTATAAAAATAGCTACTACACCCCCTCTATATTATTCCCTTTTTCTTTGGTAACCCTAACACACAAAATCGAGATCCACATTCCTTTTCTTTTTAATTAATATCACATATCAGAAAAATCAAATTATTCCTTTATTTTTAGAGAAACATATGGAATGTAAGAAAAATAAATTTTATTCTTTCCAAAAAATACTTTGGGTCTTCAATTTTTCCACCACGTACTTTTGCTATGGTATTGGTTGCCTTCTTTTCGTTCTCGTTTTTGTGTTGTCGCCAACACTAGCTACCGCCAGACTGTTGTCGGCCCTTTCCGTTGAACACACCATTAAAACTGGTAGTCTCATATTGTTAGACCATTGTCAGTCACTTTCTGGTTTGGATGGGTCAAGTTTGTATCATCTCGATTGACCTGGATGCACCTCAGTTATCTGAGTTTCATTGAAAAATTTTATTTCACAAAATTCCTATGTCCATTTTCGGCTCAAGTATTTTATTCTAAAATAATAAAAACAAACCCTACATAGAGATAATGTCCACGATCTAGAATATACTTGCCCGAGAAAATTGATAAATTACATTTAATTTTCTAAGAATCATAACTCTAGAAAAGTTACTTTATCATACATAATAATAAATTAGTATTATACATTCATTTGCATACAATCTCCTAAACATGAATATAATTACAAGAATATCACATAACAAAATTAATCATATATGAAGAAGAGAAAATATCGGTCCTAGTTTACACAAAAAAATAGCACTGTTGGAAAATTTCAGTTTAAAAACAATTTTCTTGTACAGTGAAAAATTAAAACTTCGAAAATCGCCCTGATTTGTGATATTTATAACAATAAACATTAACCAAATTTGTACCTCTTTTTTTTGCTTAGCAGATGTTCATTGTTCTTGGCTTTCAACCAAATGATCTTCTCCGCTATTCATGTACCACAAATTGCTTCGAGCATGGGCTCGAACCAATTGAATCGAAACATAGAAGTAGAAAAATTTTTCACTCATTTTGGGGTGAAAACGAAAACTCTCTCTTCTTAATAAAAATCGATAAAATTGTTATTCTTGAAAAATATATGTAGTAGTTGAGAATAAATTCTCTCTATTTTTCGAAAGAATAACTGTAACACCCCTCACCTGTATTCAACGCTGGAATAGGGTTACGGAGCATTACTGGACTTACAATACATTTACGCATACTTTTCATATACATTATAACATTTAATATATTCATCAATTAATCTCAATCAATTTGTCCCTAATACGAGCCTACAAGGTCCTAAACATGCTTTAGGAGTGGTTCAGGACTAAACTAATAACTTATTAAGCTTTCAAAAATCACATAAACTTTATCTCAAAATAGGGAACACACACACGTATGGCCAGGCCGTGTGAGCCCGTGTCACAAGCCATGTGGACATTCGAAATAGGAGCACATGGCCGTGTCCCAGCCCGTGTCCGACCTCGTTTCACTCTCTGACTTATGTCATATGGCCAACACACACGCCCGTGTGCCAGGCCGTGTCAAACCTGTAGGGAATACTGACTTATGCCACACGGCCAAGTCACACGCCCGTGTGTAAGGCCATGTGAAGCATACTGACTTGATTTTTAATTTCAACACTAGGGACACTGTGACAGCCCTAAATTGACCCTAGTCGAAAAGTGGTTTCGGGACCACAAAACCGAGTCTTATAAATAATTAAAGGTTATATTCTGTGTTTATGATGTGCGTAAATGCTTGTGTGATAGTTCCATACTTTAATTTGGTCAGTGTATGTGAAATTTATTAGTAGGGACTTATGTGAGACAATTTAGAAATATGCTAGGCAAGTGTTAAAGTGGCCTATTAATATATGTGGGAAAGTGCTTGTCCTTGCATGTCAAATTAGCCAAATTAAAGCATAGTGGCCGGCCATGCTATGGGTGGAAACATGTCACAAACATGTTATGTTAGTGATGTATGTTAGGAAAATAAAATAAGGGCATGGTAATAAATAATGAAAGGGAATATGATGAAAACAGAGAAAAAAAGTGTCCATCCTTTTTCATTTCTTTTGGCCGAAAGTTCTAAGGAAGAAGGAAGGAGCTCTTGCTTCATGTTCGGCTTGGAAGAGGATTAGGAAGAGGTTTGGCCATACTTGTATCTAGGTTAAGGTAAGTTTGATGTTGTGCCATGAGATTCATGCATGTTTTTAGTTGTTAGCTTGAGTTCTAACTAGACCATGGTTTAAATCTTTGCTATGTGAGGGAGATGATACTCGGCCATGGGTGTTGTCTTCTTGGTGGATGTTTGATGTTGTGTTGGTGAGGTATGAAGATGATAGAGTGTGTGTGAGAATTTGAAAAAGGTAGGTCTTAGCAACTTCATGAAGCAATCGGCCATGGTATATCCATAAGTATGATTTATGCTTGTTATGTTACTCATGGTTAAAATGATTCGGTTATGCTTCATGTAAAATAAAATATACATGTGAATTCGGATATATGTTTATATTTGGTTAATGATTTATCCTTGTGAAGTATAAATTTGTAACATGATTTGAATTGGAAGTTATTATAATGTATTTGAGCATTCGGGTATATGATGAAAATATATGAAATGGTTATAATCAACCTTATGATTCGGCTCTTGCACATATATATATAAATGTTTGCACATGATGTATTGGTATGCCATTTATCGGTGGTATTAAGTATATAATTGGCCTCAACATATACATGCATACTCGGCCACATGAGAAGATTAGTGTTGCATGTATTCGGTTAGAGGCAAGCATATTGATGCCTTTATCTTGGTTTAGACAATCGGCTAAAAGGGAGTGTGGGTTAATATGTTGAGTTGATGCATGATTTCACATGTATGTGACTTTAATGTCTAATGTATATATATGGGCTAAGTACCTTGAGTTCCTCTTTTCGATGCTCAAATGATTAAATCAATTTATTTGTTAAATTAAGCTCAAGAGCAAAGGGGAACTAAATTCGATAAAGGGAAGGAAAAAGTGGTCGAATAGCCATTGAAATCGTTCAACAACATTCGAGGTAAGTTTTCGAGTAACGAGACTTAGTTACCGATTTGATTAAGCCATGATGTATGAGCATAACAAATATGCGGTGATATGATGATTCTACTTGAATCATATGTTGAGTTAATTAGTCTATACGTATGACGGGTAGCCGTATGTGCATAGAGATAGCGTCATAAAGCAAATTAAACCATGCTGTTTGTATGTGGCTAGTGAGCCGAAAATGGGATCGCTTAATACGTGACGTGTGTTTGAACTCCAATTATGAAAATGAAATATAGATGTGTCATGATTTATTGATATGTGTATGAATATTTGGATGATAACCGGGCTAAGTCCCAAAGGCATCTGCTCTAGTGACTAGTTCCGGGCAAGTCCCGAAGGCATTTGTGCGAGTTACTAAATCTGGGCTAAGTCCCGAAGGCATTTGTGCGAGTTACTAAATCCGGGCTAAGTCTCGAAGGCAATTGTGCGAGTTACCCTAACCGGGCTATGTCCCGAAGGCATTTGAGCGAGTAGCTATATCCGGTTAAATTTCGAAGGTACGTGATTTGGGAATGAGCGATCTGCTGTAATAATTTCAATTAATACGATTGTAAAAACTCAACAACGAGGTATCTGTTGTACATGCATTGGATTAATTGATTCCTCTTAAATAGTATTCGCTCAGTCGATTAAGGAGCTTCCGGTTTTGGTTAAGTTGATCCCCTTATGTATGAATATAAGGGTTGGAAATGTGAAATAGGACTGATTTTTGAGAATATATGTGTATATGAAATTATCCGTTTAGTTATATGAATGCTATACTTCAGTTGAGCCTAATTCCATTGCTCAAAACTTACTAAGCATTAAATGCTTACTCCGTTCTTTGAATCTCTGTTTTATAGATTTTGGTTCGTCAGCTATCGGACTCGGGATTATTGAAGTCGAAGTCTCCCACACTATCAAAGCCCCTTTTGGTACACTTTTGGTTGAACTTTGAAATGGCATGTATATGACTACCCTTTTTGTTGTTGGTCATGGACCCTTTGGTTTTGTATAAATTTGGATAGCCATGCGAGAATGGCTTATATACACTTTGAGCTTAATATTATAATCATCTTGTATGATGTTCATTAAGAGGTATGGAAATGTTTGGGAACGATTAGCCATTGGAATGATTAATCATGATCATATTTTGTGCTATATATGCAAAAGGGCTAGTTGAATCATGGAAACTATGTAATAGGTAAAGTCTACCTTAAAAATAGATGCTGATAGCAGCAGTGATGTGAATCTGAAAAATCACTAAAAATAGTAGGAATGGAATTAAATAGTGAATAAATTATTTAATCGAACCTTGATGAATCTATTTTCATAGGAAAGTAATGAAACGATCATATGAACAGTATGTTAAGAGATATTTAAGTTTTTGTGAGACAGGGCCAGAACAGTTTCTGGATTCCCTGTTCTAACTTTGGAAATTCATTGTAAATTAACCAGAGATAATTAGAAGTCATGTCATTTATGTATAGATTCCTTTTCGAGTCTAGTTTCTATAGAAACAAACGGCATGAGTATTGAATCCCTGTACAGGGAGATATCCAAGTCTTAATGCGTAAAGGTCAGTGTAGTCGAACCCTAAAATAGGGGAGACTTTAGCTAATAAATTGTACTAATTGGCTAGACCAAAAATTCTAGAAAAAAATTTTTAGATGAACTTATGAGTCTAGTTTCAGGAAAAATTTACGGAACTAGTTTTCTAGTTTTGTAACTCGAGATATGATTTTTAAGGTGATAGTAACGCAGTTAGCCAGCTCGTCTAGAAATTTAAAATGGACTGTGCAAATAAGTGATTTAAGTCTGCGAACCCCTCGTGTCTGACTCCGGCGACGGTCTCGGGTATGGGGTGTTACAATTTTATTGGTATCAGAGCTACGGTTTAGTCGATTCTAGGACTACCGTAATACGTTTGGGTCTAGCTATACATGCCATTATGTGATTATTTGATAGTGTGGTGATTTCTGACAATTGAAAATGTGTTTATTTATAGTAATGGATCTCGATCCCGACCGAACGGTAGCTGATGATCTTGAGAGTGTAGCGCCTGCTCCCGCACAAGGGACAGCTCCGGCGGACTCTCAACCTATTGCTAGTAATCCGAATGATGAAGCTAGACAAGCTTTCTATACCGTGATGAATGATTGGTTCAACCAATACATTCGAACTAATACGGCTGTTCCACAACCTCCATTCCCGACTAATGCCACCCCCGTACCTATAATACCTCCGGCATCTGACCAAATAAGGTCAAATAAACCCCTAGTTGACAGAATCTGAAAACACGGGGCTACTGAATTTAAAGCTACGGACAGCGATGATGCCGAGCAAGCTGAATTTTGGTTGGACAACACTATCCGGGTGCTCGATGAGCTATCTTGCACACCCGATGAGTGCCTAAAGTGTACTATCTCCTTGCTACGTGATTCTGCCTACTATTGGTGGAATACGTTGACTTCTGTTGTGCCCAGAGAGCAAGTAACTTGGGAGTTTTTCCAAACCGAGTTTCAGAAAAAGTATATCAGTCAGAGATTTATGGATCAAAAACAGAAGGAATTTCTTGAACTTAAACAAGGTTCCATGTCGGTTACCGACTATGAACAAAAATTTGTAAGGCTTAGCAGGTACGCGCGGGAATGCATTTCTTCAGAAGCCGTGATGTGTAAATGTTTCGAGGATGGGCTGAATGATGATATAAAGTTGTATGTTGGCATTTTGGAAATCCGAGAATTTGTGGCACTTGTCGAGCGGGCTTGCAAAGCCGAGGAGCTTAGTATGGAGAAAAGAAAAGCTGAGGTGGAAGCAAAGGAGTTTCGTAAGAGGTCTTTGGGGAAGCCCTTCCCACAGTCATCGAAGAAATTTAGAGATGGCTTAGGCCGATCTAGAGACACTTCGGGCTTATCTAGACGAGATCGCGATCGACCCCCTGTGAGTGCACGAGTCACTTCGGTCGCCAGTGTTGGAAATGATCGTCGAGACAGAACGGAGTGTCAGTATTGTGGTAAATGGCACTCGGGGAGTTGTAGATTCCATGACCGCTCCTGTTACAAGTGCGGGTCAGCTGACCACTTTATTAAAGATTGCCCGAGATTGTCTGAACAAAACGTAAATCAGAGTGGGAAACCTGGCGCTACTACTGCTCGGGGTAGACCATCTAGGAATACGGGCAATGCTAGTGGCGGTCAGAGAGGATCTAGAGATGCTACAACCAGATCTGAGGCTCGTGCTCCTGCTAGAGCTTATGCTATACGCGCACGCGAGGATGCTTCCTCGCCAGATGTTATTACCGGTACTTTTACTCTCTTTGATACTAATGTGATTGCTTTGATTGACCCTGGTTCTACTCATTCTTATATATGTGAAACCTTAGCATCTAGTAAGACTTTACCTATTGAGTCTATTGAGTTCGTAATCCGGGTGTCAAATCCCTTGGGTCGTTACGTGCTTGTCGATAAAGTGTGTAAGAAATGTCCCCTAGTAATTCGAGGTTCCCGTTTTCCGGCGGACTTGATGCTTTTGCCGTTTGATGAATTTGATGTTATTCTTGGTTTGGATTGGTTGACCGTGCATGATGCGGTTGTGAATTGCAAAAACAAGAGTATTGATTTGAGGTGCGCAAATAATGAGATAATCCGAGTTGAGTCTACGGACTTGAAGGGGTTGCCAGCTGTAATATCATCAATGTTGGCTCAGAAATATGTAAGAAAGGGGCGCGAAGCATACCTTGCGTATGTACTTGATAACAAAGAGTTAGAAAGGAAACCCGAATCTGTGCCGGTGGTTTGTGAATACCCGGATGTTTTTCCCGAAGAATTACCGGGTTTACCACCTGTTCGGGAGGTAGAGTTTGGTATTGAGCTTATACTTGGGACTACGCCGATTTCGATAGCTCCGTATCGTATGGCACCAATCGAGTTAAAAGAGTTGAAAGCTCAGTTGCAAGAATTGACGGATAGAGGTTTCACTCGACCAAGTTTCTCACCTTGGGGTGCACCAGTATTGTTTGTGAAAAAGAAGGACGGAACCATGAGGTTGTGCATCGACTATCGTCAGCTGAATAGAGTGACAATAAAGAATAAATATCCGTTACCGCGTATTGACGATTTGTTTGATCAACTAAAAGGAGCCTCGGTGTTTTCAAAGATAGATTTGAGATCGGGTTATTATCAGTTGCGAATTCGAGATTCGGATATACCCAAAACTGCTTTCAGAACGAGATACGGCCACTATGAGTTCTTAGTGATGCCGTTTGGGCTCACTAATTCCCCTGCGGTATTTATGGATTTGATGAATCTGATCTTTAGAGAGTATTTGGACCGATTCGTAGTTGTGTTTATTGATGACATCTTGGTCTATTCAAGAGATGAGACCGAACATGCTGAGCACCTGAGATTAGTGTTGCAAATTTTACGGGATAAGCAGTTATATGCTAAGTTCAGTAAGTGTGAGTTCTGGTTAAGAGAGGTTAGCTTCTTGGGTCATGTGGTATCCGCATCGGGTATTCGAGTTGACCCAAGCAAAATTTCAGCCATACTTAACTGGAAGCCTCCGAGAAATATTACTGAGGTTCGGAGCTTTTTGGGACTTGCCGGTTACTACCGACGGTTTGTAAAAGGTTTCTCGATGATAGCCACACCAATGACGAAGCTTACTTCAAAAAGATGTTAAGTTCGAATGGACGGAAAAATGTCAGAAAAGTTTCGATCAACTGAAAACTTATCTGACTGAAGCTCCAATTCTAGTGCAGCCCGAATCAGGCAAAGAGTTTGTCATTTATAGTGATGCCTCCCTACTGGGTTGGGTTGCGTATTGATGCAAGAGGGTCGAGTTGTGGCCTATGCGTTGAGACAATTAAAGTCACATGAGAAAAATTATCCGACCCATGATCTCGAATTAGCTGCCATCGTATTCGCTTTGAAAATATGGCGACATTAGTTATTTGGTGAGAAGTGCCATGTATTTTCGGATCACAAAAGTCTCAATTATTTGATGACTCAAAGAGACTTGAATCTGCGAAAAAGGCGTTGGCTTGATTTGTTGAAAGATTATGAACTTGTCATTGACTATCACCCGGGAAAGGCTAATGTGGTTGCGGATGCCTTAAGCCGGAAATCACTGTTTGCTTTACGAGCGATGAATGTACACTTGTCTGTTCTACCCGACAATGTGTTAGTAGCTGAATTAAAGGCCAAACCATTATTGATTCATCAAATTCGTGAAGCTCAGAAAGTCGATGATGAATTGGTTGCAAAACGGGCTGAATGTGTTCCGAATATGGAATCAGAGTTTCAAATTGATAATGACGATTGTTTGAGGTTCAGAAGTCGTTTGTGTGTTCCAAGAAATTCAGAACTCATTTCGATGATTCTAAACGAAGCTCATTGCAGCCGAATGTCAATTCACCCGGGGAGTACGAAAATGTACAACGATCTGAGACGTCAGTTTTGGTGGCATGGTATGAAACGAGACATTTCCGATTTTGTTTCGAAGTGTTTAATATGTCAGCAAGTAAAGGCAGAACATCAAGTGCCTACGGGTTTACTCCAGCCAATCATGATACCTGAATGGAAATGGGATCGAGTCACGATGGATTTCGTATCTGGGTTGCCAGTATCGGCAAGTAAGAAAGATGTGATTTGGGTTGTTGTGGATAGACTGACTAAGTCGGCTCACTTTATCCCCGTACGTACGGATTTTTCATTGGATAAACTTGCTAAATTGTACATTTCTCAGATTGTGAGATTACATGGGGTACCTATCTCTATTGTATCGGATAGAGATCCGAGATTCACCTCGCGATTTTGGAAGAAATTACAAGAAGCTTTGGGTACCAAGTTGCATTTTAGCACCGCTTTTCATCCACAAACCGATGGTCAATCCGAGCGGATAATTCAGATACTTGAGGATATGTTGAGATGTTGCATCCTCGAGTTTAGTGGTTCATGGGAACGGTATTTACCTTTGATTGAATTCGCTTACAACAATAGTTTTCAATCAAGTATTAAGATGGCACCTTACGAGGCTTTGTACGGGCGTAAATGCTGTACGCCATTGTTTTGGACCGAGCTCGGTGAAAGCAAAATTTTCGGAGTGGATTTGATTAAAGATGCTGAACAGAAAGTAAAAATAATTCGTGAAAGTCTGAAGGCAGCATCAGATCGTCAGAAGTCGTATGCGGATTTAAAACGAAGAAATATTGAGTATCAGGTGGGAGACAAAGCGTTTCTTAAGGTTTCACCTTGGAAAAAGATACTCAGATTTGGCCGTAAGGGCAAATTGAGTCCGAGATTCATTGAGCCGTATGAAATCTCCGAACGAGTTGGTCCAGTTGTGTATAGATTGATTTTGCCCCCTGAACTTGAAAAGATTCACGACGTCTTTCATGTTTCGATGCTTCGACGTTATAGATCTGATCGATCGCACATAATTAATCCATCAGAGGTTGAAATTCAAACTGATATGAGTTGTGAAGAAGAACCGATTCGTATCCTGGCTCGTGAAGTGAAAGAGTTACGAAACAAAAGGGTTCCGTTAGTGAAAGTGTTATGGCTCAAACACGGGATTGAAGAAGCTACTTGGGAAACCGAGAATGCCATGAAAGAACGATACCCAAACCTATTTACCGGTAAGATTTTCGGGGATGAAAATTTCTTATGTGGGGGAGAGTTGTGACAGCCCTAAATTGACCCTAGTCGAAAAGTGGTTTCGGGACCACGAAACCGAGTCTTATAAATAATTAAAGGTTATATTCTGTGTTTATGATGTGCGTAAATGCTTGTGTGATAGTTCCATACTTTAATTTGGTCAGTGTATGTGAAATTTATTAGTAGGGACTTATGTGAGACAATTTAGAAATATGCTAGGCAAGTGTTAAAGTGGCCTATTAATATATGTGGGAAAGTGCTTGTCCTTGCATGTCAAATTAGCCAAATTAAAGCATAGTGGCCGGCCATGCTATGGGTGGAAACATGTCACAAACATGTTATGTTAGTGATGTATGTTAGGAAAAATAAAATAAGGGGCATGGTAATAAAATAATGAAAGGGAATATGATGAAAACAAAGAAAAAAAAAGTGTCCATCCTTTTTCATTTCTTTTGGCCGAAAGTTCTAAGGAAGAAGGAAGGAGCTCTTGCTTCATGTTCGGCTTGGAAGAGGATTAGGAAGAGGTTCGGCCATACTTGTATCTAGGTTAAGGTAAGTTTGATGTTGTGCCATGAGATTCATGCATGCTTTTAGTTGTTAGCTTGAGTTCTAACTAGCCCATGGTTTAAATTTTTTCTATGTGAGGGAGATGATACTCGGCCATGGGTGTTGTCTTCTTGGTGGATGTTTGATGTTGTGTTGGTGAGGTATGAAGATGATAGAGTGTGTGTGAGAATTTGAAAAAGGTAGGTCTTAGCAACTTCATAAAGCAATCGGCCATGGTATATCCATAAGTATGATTTATGCTTGTTATGTTACTCATGGTTAAAATGATTCGGCTATGCTTCATGTAAAAATAAAATATACATGTGAATTCGGATATATGTTTATATTTGGTTAATGATTTATCCTTGTGAAGTATAAATGTCTTAGCAAATTTGTAACATATATGATGAAAATATATGAAATGGTTATAATCAAACTTATGATTCGGCTCTTGCACATATATATATAAATGTTTGCACATGATGTATTGGTATGCCATTTATGGGTGGTATTAAGTATATAATTGGCCTCAACATATACATGCATACTCGGCCACATGAGAAGATTATTGTTGCATGTATTCGGTTATAGGCAAGCATATTGATGCCTTTATCTTGGTTTAGACAATCGGCTAAAAGGGAGTGTGGGTTAATATGTTGAGTTGATGCATGATTTCACATGTGTGTGACTTTAATGTCTAATGTATATATACGGGCTAAGTACCTTGAGTTCCTCTTTTCGATGCTCAAATGATTAAATCAATTTATTTGTGAAATTAAGCTCAAGAGCAACGGGGAACTAAATCCGATAAAGGGAAGGAAAAAGTGGTCGAATAGCCATCGAAATCGTTCGACAACATCTGAGGTAAGTTTTCGAGTAACGAGACTTAGTTACCGATTTGATTAAGTCATGATGTATGAGCATAACAAATATGCGGTGATATGATGATTCTACTTGAATCATATGTTGAGTTAATTAGTCTATACGTATGACGGGTAGCCGTATGTGCATAGAGATAGTGTCATAAAGCAAATTAAACCATGCTGTTTGTATGTGGCTAGTGAGCCAAAAATGGGATTGCTTAATACGTGACGTGTGTTTGAACTCCAATTATGAAAATGAAATATAGATGTTTCATGATTTATTGATATGTGTATGAATATTTGGATGATAACCGGGCTAAGTCCCGAAGGCATCTGCGCTAGTGACTAGTTCCGGGCAAGTCCCGAAGGCATTTGTGCGAGTTACTAAATCCGGGCTAAGTCCCGAAGGCAATTGTGCGAGTTACCCTAACCGGGCTATGTCCCGAAGGCATTTGAGCGAGTTGCTATATCCGGTTAAATTCCGAAGGTACGTGATTTGGGAATGAACGATCTGCTGTAATAATTTCAATTAATACGCTCGTAAAAACTCAACAACGAGGTATGTGTTGTACATGCATTGGATTAATTGATTCCTCTTAAATAGTATTCGCTCAGTCGATTAAGGAGCTTCCGGTTTTGGTTAAGTTGATCCCCTTATGTATGAATATAAGGGTTGGAAATGTGAAGTAGGACTGATTTTGAGAATATATGTGTATATGAAATTATCCGTTTAGTTATATGAATGCTATACTTCAGTTGAGCCTAATTCCATTGCTCAAAACTTACTAAGCATTAAATGCTTACTCGTTCTTTGAATCTCTGTTTTATAGATTTTGGTTCGTCAGCTATCGGACTCGGGATTATTGAAGTCGAAGTCTCCCACACTATCAAAGCCCCTTTTTGTACACTTTTGGTTGAACTTTGAAATGGCATGTATAGGACTACCCTTTTTGTTGTTGGTCATGGACCCTTTGGTTTTGTATAAATTTGGATAGCCATGCGAGAATGGCTTATATACACTTTGAGCTTAATATTATAATCATCTTGTATGATGTTCATTAAGAGGTATGGAAATGTTTGGGAACGATTAGCCATTGGAATGGTTAATCATGATCATATTTTGTGCTATATATGCAAAAGGGCTAGTTGAATCATGGAAACTATGTAATAGGTAAAGTCTACCTTAAAAATAGATGCTGATAGCAGCAGTGACGTGAATGTGAAAAAGCACTAAAAATAGTAGGAATGGAATTAAATAGTTAATAAATTATGTAATCGAACCTTGATGAATCTATTTTCATAGGAAAGTAATGAAACGATCATATGAATAGTATGTTAAGAGATATTTAAGTTTTCGTGAGACAGGGCCAGAACTGTTTCTGGATTCCCTGTTCCGACTTTGGAAATTCATTGTAAATTAACCAGAGATAATTAGAAGTCATGCCATATATGTATAGATTACTTTTCGAGTCTAGTTTCTATAGAAACAAACGGCATGAGTATTGAAGCCCTGTACAGGGAGATATCCAAGTCGTAATGCGCAGAGGTCAGTGTAGTCGAACCCTGAAATAGGGGAGACTTTAGCTAATAAACTGTACTAATTGGCTCGACCAAAAATTATAGAAAAAAATTTGTAGATGAACTTATGAGTCTAGTTTCAGGAAAAATTTACGGAACTGGTTTTCCAGTTTTGGAACTCGAGATATGATTTTTAAGGTGACAGTGACGCAGTTAGCCAGCTCGTCTGGAAATTTAAAATGGACTGTGCAAATAAGTGATTTAAGTCTGCGAACCCCTCGTGTCTGACTCCGGCAACGGTCTCGGGTACGTGGTGTTACAGACACGCAGTCGCGTACTTAACCTTGTGTCACGCATGGCTAAGACACACGCCCGTGTCTCTGCTCGTGTAGAAAAATAAAGTCTATTTACCAAGCCAATTTTCCACACCATTTGGTACACACCTTCACCTACACATATGGTACCAAAAAAAAGCATAATAGGTAACCCAAAACAACCAAATTGAACATAATTCATGTAACAACCTAATTTTGGGCCTAGTCGAAATAGTGGTTTTGGGACCAAAAATCTGACATAGTAAAATTCAGTTTTATTATATTTCTAAAGTCTACAATTTTGACATTTGGGCACTCAATTTAGTCAAAAGGACTAAATTGTAAAAAGTGTAAAACTTGAGTTCTAGAAGCTATAGGCATCTAATTGTTATGAAATTTTAAATTGAAGGTCCTTAAATGGTAATTAGACCATTGGTTAAGTTGGTAGAAAAGAATGGACATGAAATAGGTGAAATAGAATATTTTTAAATTAGGGGCATTTTGTCATTTAGTAAATAAATGAATTAAAAAGCAAAATAAGCCAAAATTTCTTGTAATCTTCAACCCCTTGGCTGAATATACCATGGAAGCCATGGCTAGGGTTTTGTTCAAGCTTTCCAAGCTCTATAGTAAGTCTGTTCTTGCCCCGTTTTTTATGCTTTTTCATGTTTTTGAAATCCTTGTAACATGAGCTACCTATTTCTACCATTTATTTGAGATATGATGAAGGTCTAGGGTTTTAAAAATGTTATAAATTTGTGTATTTTGATGTTTAATGGTATATTATGCATGTTTATGGTTAGAGAAACAAGTTTTGCTAAGTGATTTTCGGTGAAAATGCCTAAAAGGACTAATTTGTAAAAGCTATAAAATATGTAGTAAAAGTATGTTTTAATGGAAATTGTGGGCTACTATAGTTATGAAAATGATTTGGCTAGGCTTGTATGTCAAAGAAATTTAATAAATTTCATTTTTTGAGCTTAGGGGAAAAATGTAAATATGTTAAATTTTAGGGGCAAAAACATAATTTTTCCCAAATATGATTTGTGGGTCACATTGAATAATGTGACTAATAAGTGAGCTAAATTTTATATTATAGATCAAGAAAAATGAAGTTCGAGTTTAGATCGGGGGAAAAACAAATATTGGACAAATAGGTCCTTTTCACCGTTGTCGCACTCGAGGTAAGTTCGTATGTAAATAATGCAATATTATAGTTGTATTTTAATGATTTGATATTAGATGAAATGTATGATTATTTCTATGAGCATATTTCGACTAAGTTTCGACGAGAGAGAGAAATCTTGGTTGAACCTTAAGAATAGGTAGGATACAAATGTCATGACATTAGGGTTACTAAGATTATGTGTAAGACCATATCTGGGATATGGCATTGATATGAGACTTCGTGTAAGACCATATCTTGGATATGGCATCGATGTGAGATTTCATGTAAGACCATGGTTGGGCTATTGACATCGATATAAGATTCGATGTAAAACCATATCTGAGATATGGCATTGGTATGGTACTATGTGTGCGGGATTCCCGAGTATCCTTTAGTATTCCAAGTGGTTCAATGGGAAATTCAACGATTATGTCAAAGACAAAGATGAATATGAGATTATGTTGAAACGGTACAGGTATGTACGTAAGGTTTATAATCAATGATTTCATGATATTATGAGTTTATGTTCACTATGGGGATGACTTTGTGATGACCTTGTGATTATTGGTCTATACTTATGACATATGAAATACATGGTAAATTTGATTAATGATTATGTGATTTACTTTCGGGCCAAATTGAGGTGTGATATAGCACATCTTATTCACTTAAATTGTGATTTATCGGATATGAGAAAAATGAAAGATTGCCATAATTGCCTATTGAAAATAGTTATGAAAGTACGGGAGGACAAAAGATTATGAAATTGAAAGATATTATGATATATGCTTGGAAATATGAGTACACATAATTAATGTTCATGTTTATTATGAGATTTGAAATGATTTGTTAATTGTTGTAATATGTTATAACGGAAAGATCATGGTTGTTAGGCTAAAGCCAAAATATGTTAAATTATGCTTATAAGTTGATAGAGCAAACATTGTGACTGAATAAAATTATAACCATGAGATTATGGTAGATTATCATAAATTGTGTTCACATTGTTGAATATGATAAACACTTGGTAAGATGTGAATGAGTAAGTTATATTTATGAAACTTAAATGTCATTCGTGTGGTTTTACATTATGTTAATTGTATGATATAAGTATGGTTGAGGTTGCTTTATTATTTGCATATGTATTTACTAAGCTATATAGCTTAACCCCTTTTCTTTCCCATGTTTTATAGGATTATTAAGCTAGCTCGGGTTGGAGATCGTCGGAGATCCTATCACACTTTCAAGCTATCACTACGGGTATTGATGAATTCAAGTAGTTTGAGTCTATGGCATGTATAGGGACTTGGTCTTTTGGTTATATGTGTTATTATTAATATGGCCAAATGTGTTGGCTTATAAGGGATTATTGTTCTAATTGTACATAGCCACGAATGATGGCTTATGTTGATTTCAAGTTTATTCATGTGTTAATGTTCTCTTGTGAATGTGATGTTAATATGTTTTAATGGGATAAGTATAATGTTCTAAGCATGATAAATGCTGGCATGAGAATGACATATTATTGTCTTAGTAGTGAGTGTTTGGTTCTGTGACAGCCCTAATGTGACCCTAGTCGGAAAGTGGTTTAGGGACCACAAAACCGAGTCATAAAAATAATTAACCGTCATATTTGAAGCTTATTATATGTATATATGCATGTGTGAAAATTTCATGTTTGAATTTTGTTAATTGTAAGTGAATTTTATTAAATAGGACTTGTGTGAGAAAATTTAGAAATGTGCTAGGCAAATGTTAAAGTGGCCTATTGATGCATGTTAGAAATGCTTGTACTTGCATGTCAAATCGGCCAAATTCTAGATGGTGGCCGGCCATGTTATGGACTAAAGCATATTATAATTATTTTGTGTCAACATTTTATGCTAATAATTTTATGTTACAAAATGAAATAAGGAATAAGGTTAATAAAATACTAGTTAATGGGAGGAGAAACCAAAGTTTCTCCA
This sequence comes from Gossypium hirsutum, assembly GCF_007990345.1. Taxonomy (NCBI): domain Eukaryota; kingdom Viridiplantae; phylum Streptophyta; class Magnoliopsida; order Malvales; family Malvaceae; genus Gossypium; species Gossypium hirsutum. The sequence goes on from NC_053424.1 coordinate 91,923,395, forward strand.
TCCCCTTGCTCCTCATTGCCGTACCTAGAAGAGAAAAGCTTTGAAAAATTCAGCTATGGTGGTTAGCTAAATCAAGGTAAGTTCAAGGATGATTCTTGGATTTTTAGCATTTTTTTAGTTAGTCATTAAGTTCTTTGCTTAACCCATGACCAAATTTGAAATGGTGTGGTGTCTTGAGCATTCGGTTTTAGTTATTAAAGGATGAGATTGGGTTATAGTCTTTATGTTTTATGAGAATTGTTGAAGAGAAATGTTCAGAAATG